>NW_022900916.1:33865832-33885259 GCF_012274545.1 Fukomys damarensis
TTTTTTTTTTTTTTTTTTTTTGTACCGGGGATTGAACTCAGGTCCTTGCGCTTGCAAGGCAGGCCACCGAACCACTGAGCTAAAACCCTGGCCAAAGGGTTGTAATTTTTATACTTAATATTTATAAATCTTTTATTTTATGTCACACACATGTAAGAGTACTGGATTCTGATAGAAAGTATTTTTTACTGTGGGTCATAGTGGAGGGGAAAATATAAGAGAAGAGATCCACAGAGAAAAGAACTTCAGAATTATAGTCCAGACAGGCTAACAGCAATAATGGTAAAGGTTACTGTCTAATATCTTATCTTCCCCATCCCTTTCTGGACTCTAGGTTTTCTGAGATTAGATTCCAGGTTAGACCTTATTATTGTACTCCCCACAGTGACTACCATAGCGCATTAGCAGATGCTCAGTGCAAACCTAGTGCATAAAGTAAAAGTTAAGCCTGCTCTGAAAATGGCCATGATGTAAACCAGCTCCTTAGGGCTATTTTGAACTGAGTATATGTGAAGAAAATATATATCTGTTTGCTGTTGGTTATTACTTATGACCATTTTATGCTTCTATCTCTCTAACCATTGCAATCAGACCTAACTTCATCTGTGTAAGCTCTAATTAATTAATATTTCTGAGTCTCTACCTTCAGGAGGCATTCTGGAATTGCAAACAATATCGCTGCTAAGACAAATTTGTGTCTTTTAGTTTGATTTGCAGTGGTGTAGGAGGAGGAGGGTAGGCCTAACAAAAATAAATATAACATATTTGCCCAACAGCAGAACATAAAGGTGGGGTGGGTGTGCGGAGCTAGTAAATAATGTATAGCTCACAGCTAATAAAAAGAAAACCCTTTCCCAAAACAGCTAGCCATGCTCCTCATTTCATCATTCCCCATGCGAATGAGTACAGTAATAAATAGTATTGTCAAGAAAGTAAGAAGGAGCAGGAAGAGAGCCACCTTCATGCTCTCTAATCATCCTACCCTCCCCTTGCCATCCTTGTGTCACCTGGTTTAACCATGTTAAAGAAATTGGTGGGTGTCTGTCATGCAGGTTGTAGCTCTTGGCCAGTTGCCACACAACAATTCTTTTATTCAGGTAGGAAAAGACAGACTTAATCAACTTTAAAATAAGATGGAACCATTTTATTTTCCAAGACAATTTATATAAGTTAAAATGCTGGAAGGGAACAAAATCATGAGATGATCTTAAAATTTTTATATTTTGCTTTGAGACTTGAGAAGTTATACATGCTTGACACTTTGCAGTATTGTTACTGAAGAATAGAAGATGCTTGCCTGCTAGGTCCTCACACTGGGAAAAAATGTGTAGATATCAATACTGTTATTTACTTAGGTCAACTAAACTTGGAAAGCAATGACCAAGGGATATCCATGAAATGTTTCCATGAATAAACTTTTTTTATTACTATTCCTAAGATTGCTTGATTTATGAAACGAAAGAAAATTTACTTCCCAATGGACTGAAAATTCAGTGCTTGAATATTAATATGAGGACTATGACTTTATATTATGAGACAATAAAAGACATATTACTAAAAACAGAAAAAATGTATACTCTTGGAGTTGCAAATCTTTCATTAAGATTATCACAGAGGGGTTGGGGATTTTGCTCAGTGATTCTGCTGTCTGCCTGGCAAGTACAAGGACCCAAGTTCCATCCCTGATACCAAAAAAACCAAAACCAAAACAAAACAAAAAGAGATTATCACAGAGGATATTCTGTGTAACTGAAGTAGTTAATTTAGTCCTTGATAAAAACAAAGATCTCTTTCTTTTTGGTGAATTAATTCTCTATGAAATGTCATAAAAAGGGAAAAGAAGCAGAATAGTTAGAAACGAGATCATTGAAGAATGCAGTGTTTCTTTTCAAATATATAAATTCATAAATCTATCCATTTAATTAAAATATGATTTTAAGAGATCTATAAGGGATGACAAACAGGTAATAAAATAATCCGAACATTTCAAATTTGTTTTCAGAATTTTTTTAAGTCACTTTCACAGCTGTCACCTAATTTGATACTACCAACTTCTTATGGTACTATGCAAGGACTTTCATTTTAGTAAGGAATGTGTTGACTGTTAAGTACAAATTTAGAAAGGAAGGAAAGAATATTAGATGGTGGAATGGATGGATGAAAGTACATTCTAAAAAGCTATAGCTAGCGGATGTACTAAGTTCTTGGTATTTAATCTGCATCTTTGAATGTATATTGGTTCCTGTAACTACTTTGGTGCAATCAAGCAAGGCGAAAGGGCAAAAAAATTATTTCAAAACAAATCCATTTGTATGACTTATCTAAGATTCCTTCCAGCATCCTCTTTTAGATTATTACATGTCTTTGGGTTGCTCTTTTCCATTCCTACTTCCCTAACTACCTCACATTTCACTAGCAGATTAATCTGCATTAAAGATTGCTTTCATAAAATATTCTATTTTTCAAAAACCTTCAATGGCTTCTACTTCCAGCACATGAATCATGAATCCTCTTTCCAGTTTTCAAGAAGTATCTCCATTACTTTCCCATATCCTGAAAGATGCTTGTGATTTCATAAGAACACAACATTCTTTCCATTCTGGACTTTTTGCCAATGTTTTTCTACTCATTCAGAACACAACTTTCCAGATTAGTTTCAGACTATCCATATTTAATATATATGAAATTAATTAAGAATGGGCTGAGGGCAGGACAATATCAAGATAAAGCAGTCAGCTAAACACTGTAAATCATGAATATGTCCCAGGGTGAACAGGAGAAGGAGATTTAAATTCAATTTCCTCCATCTGATTTAGCTCCTGACTGTCTTTCTTGATGTAAGTATTTATTGGGCTTATCAATTTTTTTGGGGGGGTACCAGGAATCAATGTAAGGAACTTGTGCTTGCCACGCAGATGATGCACCACTGAGCTACATTCCCAGATTGATGTCAGTATTTAGCCACTCTCAGAGTGACTACTTTTTATAGTGGATCTTGTATTTTAAGATTTGTTTTTTCTACTGGGGATCAAACCCAGGGAGTGTTGATCTATATCCCCAGGATGTTTTACTATTTAATTTCACACGAGTTCTTGCTAAATTGATCAGGGTAGACTTGAACTTGTAATGCTCCTACCCCATCTTCTCAAGTAGGTGGGATTAAAGATAACATCCAACCTGCCTGGTTTAAGATATGTATTTTTATGCAATATGATGGGTCAAATACATAAATACTTTTTTTTTGGAGTTTAACCCAAGGGAGGTAAAACTCGAAAAAATTTAGCTGTATTGTGTTCTCTGTGTCAATAACCAACTAACTTGCTAAGTAATTTTCATGGGAAAATGTACCCATATCTGATTTTCACCCTACATACAGCAGTGGATTCTAACATGCATATATGATTGGAACTCTATGGCACAGTCTACCTAAATTCTACTTGTCTTTCAAAAGCTCACTTCAGGCTTATTGTCTGCAGTCTACATTAATCTTCCTTTCTTCCCTAGCTTTCATAGTCCGAGGAATGCAATTATGTGTTTATATCTCATCTTTCACTGTCCTGTGTTATTTCTCATGTAATTACTTCTCCCTAACTGTATTTCCATTTCTGAGTACAGAAATTGTGCTTTTATTTTTTTTCTACATTTCCCATGGTTTGTAACACAGTCTGACACTCATATTGGGAACTCAAAGGTACAATTTTTTCAGCAACAAGGTATATAGAAGAGAGCACAGGGATTAGGGCCAGGAAAGCCTAGGCTGGAACTTCAGCTTTCCCAGGCATTTAATTGTGGGACTGACCTGATATTTTTCTTCTTAATCTTCATAATGAAGAAATAATATCTACCTGGCTGGGAATTTACCTCAGTGGTTCTGCCACCAGCCTCACAAGTGCAAGGTCCAGAGTTTGATCCCCAGTACCAAAACCAAAACCACAACAAAAACCTAGCTAGCAGGGTCATTGTAAAGTTTGTAGTGATATATGTTTTCCAATAATAATATATAGTCAAATATCGTATATAAGCACATGCATAATGTACACAAGTATAGCAATTAATATAATATCTGTATCACATATACCTATATATGATAGGTGGCACTTCTAATAATATTTATGTATACATGTGTCAATAGGATTCATAGAATAATGGTACCACAAAATTTTTATCACTAAAGAGTCAATTTCTTTGGGAAAGAAATCCTTCAAAAATTTATAATAGCCCAGTTTGCAATGATGGGGCTAGACTTTGTTTGGATTTTACTAACCCTATCATATGTTTATATATTGTTCAGAGCTTATAATATCTTCTGTGTAGATATCAGTATTCCCCAACTAACAAATAAGTGATAGTGGAGACTATTATCAGGTGAAGGAAGGTGGTGCTAACACTGACAAAAATACTACAGTTAGCTTGGGCCATTCATTGACAGTGTTGCCTCCTACCTGCTGCTGCTCTTCCTTCAGACAGTCACATGACCCACTGTTCCTCTGCAGTCTGCATACATGTCACTTTCTTAAGATGTTCCAGAAAGTCCTGGCATCTAAAATACTTCCCCGATAACTTTCTATCTCCTTCTTACCCTTTATTTCCTTGAAAGAACTTGTCATAATCTGATACCACATGTATGGATTTACTTGTTGATTTATATTCCATCAACCCTACCTGAATGTAAGCCCAGGGAGGGCAGGGTTTTTGATGATTCATAGCTGTACACCTAAAACCTAAAACTATGCCTGGCACCACACTTCAGGTACTCTTTAGATATTTTCTGAATAATTTAAACTGGCTGGACTCCTGTCAAGTTTTCTCTATGAGCTTCAAGGACAAAAAACTCCAGGAATTGTAATGACAGGGTTATCACTCTTAACTGAACCAGTAAGTAAATGTACAGAATGTCTTTATTTATGCTTCCTCCCCAGAGCCAGTCAATCACAACTGTTTGAAGAATAAAGTCAGAAAACAGTTCTGCTTCTAAACCTTCATATTTTACCCATTCCACATGCTCCCTGACTTCTACTGTGACCTGAGTAATACTGTAATCTGTGAAAGCAAAACAAGTGGTAACAACACTGCTCTATGCCTTGTCAGTCTTCTTTAATGCCTTGTCAAGCAAGATGTTTTATTTCTACACCCGAAAAGTATAAGAGTCTAATGATATTAATTGGGAAGGACAGCTTCAATTTTTTAAAAAAATTATTATCAGTAGCATATTCTCGCATGTTCAAATCCTGCAGCTCTCAATCTGGCCCCCTGAAAAAAGTAACATATGCTCACAATAAATCTTTAAAATGGCTCTATTAATAGAGTAGCTGTGGTGACAGTTTTATAAATGGGTCCCATCTTTATGCAGACTGTGTTTTATTAGATTGCATTATAATAATTTGAAATAAGAATACAGACACGAATTCTGAGAGACTGAACTCCAAACATGCCTAAGCTGGTCAGGGGTTTCAAAGCCCATGTATAGTGTGTGGGGATCTGTGCATTCTGGGAACAACAGACATCATCAGATTACTTTTGCTACAGTTGTATGCTTCTCTGTCTGCATTTTTCCAATCAGATAATAACAGTCTAATAACTGGCTTTGTGTCTGTCAATCCAATTACTTCCTATTTGGGATGTGCTGACACAATTAAATCACCACACAGATGGTAGGGTCTTTCATTACCCTCCGACTAAATAATTAGGTTCCTAAGCACATGATGAGGGAAGGAGAGCCCATCTCTGAAGTCAGGTGCCTTCTAAATAAAACAAAAGATATGGATCACTAAAAATAATCTTGTTAACCCAATGTTAGGTCAATGTCATACCTATAATAGGCATAGCCATCTAGTTCATCCTTCAGTTACCAGAGAGACTTGCTGGGAAGCCTTGATCAGGAGCAGTTGCTCTGTGGCCATATTTCCACTGGAGTCCTTTCCCCCACAATGACTGATTGATTGGTATCCATTCCAGGAAAAATACTACTTTAGTCTGTGACCCAAATGATGTCATCTTGGGAAAGTAAAACAGTTCTTTCATCTGACCTAATCCCATTAAGAAATTAAGAGTAAAATACCGACTAAAATAAGATGCCCATGGAGGAAGTTAAGTAAAATTTAATTGAACAACTTAAAGCTATATGATTACACGTCTATAGTAACCTAAAATGCAAACACAAGAATTTTAATAAAGTTGCCTTATAATACTCATAAGGAAATTACAATACAATTAAGAAGCATTTAAAAGAAAGTAATGTGTCTTCCACATTCTCCACTCTGTCCTCCATAATGATCAGCTATAACAGAATTCCATGAATTCTCTATTAAACGTAATGATATTTTAAAGAAGTTGTTGATAATAACAGTCATAAATTTAAGAGATATAACATGTGATACAGTTGGAGAAATTAGTGCCTCAAAGTATAACTCCAGTTTACTTTTAAGAACCGACATGGTTAACAGAGATGCTCTTTTATCTCTCCATCCTTCTTGAGTAGCTTTGTCACGGCTGTCTCACCATTATGGTTAAATTCGCCAGGATATCTCACATTTCATATCTTTCCTGGGTTAAAAATCTCAGAAATAAAAAAGATAAATTAATACAGAAATAGCATGATGTCATGGAAAGAACATGGACTGAGAAGCTAAAGAACTGGAGTCCAACATGGTTGCATTGTTTTTAACTGTGTAACTCATGGCTTCAGATTACTCCCTAGATCCTTTAAATACAGCCTGTGTTCCGTGGTTCAATATGGGATGCTAGCATGATTTGGCCTTTTGCTCGGCTTTCCTACTTGATAAAAAATAATTCCCTCAGGACCCTAAAAGGGATCTGAATCATCACTGCTATCTCATTATGAATATTCATTCTCAAAGGACACAAAGACTAATAAACTCTCAGCTGCAGGGAAAGGGGGTTGGGAAGGGTTGGGGGTGTCCGCATAATAACAGCACTGAAAGTAAGGAAACATTAGTGTGCTGATCCACTAAAGCAAATACTTTACAGTCCTTTAATGACAATTATATTCTTATGGTTGTGGTTAGAGAGAAAAGCTAACCCATTAACCATTGTTCTCTCTTTTCTGAGTGTCTTCACTCATTGTGTATTAGGATAATAGTTTATTCAATAGTGGTTATATATGAATTTGCTTGTACAATACCTTTTTAAAAAAAGTTATTGGGATTTGTAATCCTTCGGTTTAACAGGTAAGAAATTATGCACAGTGAGGAGTTGCTCGGAAAAACAGTCATTAGATTGGGAGAAATTAATTACATAGGGCCAAAGAGTGCTCAAGAAAATGTGCTAGGCAGTTACAGGTTGGGGCTATTATCTATCAGCAGCCTAGACAGTTTCCAAACAACTAATACAAAGATGGAAGGAATACTGGGGCTGAAAATATTGAAGTTGTGAAAAACTGAACTGAAGATAGTATCTTTAAGGTGCTAAGCAAAGAGACAGAATAACCTAGTAAGCTTAAAATCAGGAAAAAGCTGATTTAATTTTGAGATTTCACAATCTCTGAAAATTAAATAAGTATGCTAAAGTGGAAGTAATCTTTGATCCTGGGATCAGTAAGTACTTCAGTTAGCTTCAAGTCACAAGTAATGTGGCTGCCAGTGGCTTTCTGAAGTAATTCATCATTTAAACTGGGAGAGAGACATTTACTTAAGTGATGTTTCCATTTGGCCAGCAAAGATGAAAAGATTACTCTAGTTCCTGAAGTCTCCTGAATCTATAAAGAATATAGAAATCTATAAGTTTTTCTTTTTTTTGGTACCGGGGATCAAACTTGGGACCTTGTGCTTGTGAGGCAGGAGGCGGAACCACAGAGCTTAAATTCCAGGCCCTATAAAAACTTCTCTAAAGAATTATTTTCTCATTTGAGTAAGCCAAAGTACAAACAAAGAACACATAAAGGATGGAAAGGAGACGAGGAGATAATTCTCTTGCAAATGAGAAGTGGTCTGAGAGAACATGGGTAAGAGAGGGGGGAAAGGAAAGAGAAATGGAAAGAGAAGTAAATAAAATAAAGATATGCCATATACAGGAACCTAATAACCTCAATGAATGTAAGCATCACAAGTCATAAACATGAAGTAAGATTAATAATACAATAAGAACAAAAATCAGGAAAGGGGGTTTAGAGGTGGAGAGAAGCAGGAAGGAAGGGGAAGAAAATTAAGAAAACAGAACCAAGTTGTATTATGTACATGTAACCATTTCCCACGATCATTATAAATCGCATGCACTGCAAACATGTATCAATAATAATAATAATAATAATAAGACGAAGAATATCACAAAAAAGAATTATTGTTTTGACTTGGAGACAAAAGCCTTAGAAACCTCATGAAGGGTTCAAAGTTGACCACAGAAACTGGGAGAGGAGAAAAACACATAAACCATGAAGTAACAAAAAGCAGACCAGATACATGAGGAGAAAATAGCTTCCCCTATGTTCATGGTTCTCAAATCTGACTCTAATCAGTTTGTTACTGTGACAGGAGAAAAAGAGGAAAAGACTCCAAATGCAAGGGAGACCTTTGCATTGTTGTTAGAAAGGAAATGTGAGGCTGAAAGTCCTCTGAGGATTATATATTTGAGACTTACAGTTTAAAAGTTATGTGAGGCACCTGATAAATACAGTCAAGATTAAGAGTATTGTTACCTCTGTTAGACAGTTTTCAAATCATTAGGATTACAGCTGCAGATGTACCTCAGTGGTAAAGCAGCTGCCTAGCATGTGTGTAGGGTCTGGGTTTGATGCCCAGCATGGCTTTAAAAAAAAGAATTAGAATTAAAAGCATCAATGAAGATGATAAAATGAGGTGAGAATACTCTGTTGAATCTGTTCTTTGAAGATTTTGAGACCTCATGTTTACTAAATGTCTTCATTTACTAATTGAAAGCACTGGGCTGCTTTCCAAATTATCAGTTTATTCTTACAGGTAAAGAAAAAGGTAGATGGTAAGGGGAAAATGCTTAAAAAAAAAGCAAAGCAAATATTCACATTTATCTTTCTTTAAGATAGCCCTGTGAATGTCTCAAAGACAGAACAAACACCCTAAGAAGATGACTCACAGTCTGGTTCTCTCTACTATTTGGACAACTTAAAGTTGGCTACCCTTTTCTATTATATGTTACCCTCTCTTAAAGAACTATAAGTGCTTACTATTTTTATGTATTTTTCTAGAACATTAAAATTGTCTAAGTTTTTACAGCTGCACATTCATTTTGAGATAAAAATGCATATTTTACATTATAGCTCCACTTATGACTTCACTGTGGCACAGTAATTGAGATTTTTGCTCTTTATGACCAATTTTCTTCTATAGCAGGCTTTTTATTTTCCATATTTATAAAAATGGAAAATGCCTTTGTTGTAAATAAAGTAATCAATCAGCTTCTACGGACAATGTGAAAAGTACCTTTTGGAACACTTTAAGCAATGAAACAGTATGGGCTATGTAATTTGGATCAGAGCACAAGCAAAGAAAGCTCATAGTTCTGAATGGAGCACCCCCAACCAAGTGAAGGCCAAAAGGCATGGTGGCAGTTCCCTAAACCAAGGTCCTTAACTAGGTCTGCAAACTGCCTGATGCTTTGCTTAAAAATGCATGGGTGTGACACACAAATATTTCTCTAGGGTCCACAAATTCTCATCTGATTCTCCCAGGTGACTGTAATTCTCAAAATTCTAAACCACAATATTCCTTTAAATAGTTTCATCTTTATATAAAAAAATAATCAATTCTGTTTCTAAACTCAAGAGATACAATAATAAAAGCCATAACTGTCAAAGTAAATTTTTAGAGTCATGAGTGTTTGATTTCTAAATCTAAGGCAATTTTTATTTCAGAAAGATAAAATAAATGTGGAAAGGTAGCTGATATGTTTTAGAGAATATAGTTTGTGGTAGGAAGACTTGTGAATCTTATCACCAACTTCACAAGCTTCTAAGAACTGGGCAGCTTGAACAGGCAGCTGTTGAATGAGGTCAGCTACCAGATTCTTTCTGGTTCTGCAATGTTCAAATTCCACCACTCCCAGTGGAGAAAAGATCCATAGTTCAATACCAGTCCCAAGTATTCACCCTAATAAAAATATTTCAATAATTAAAACATTTCACATCCCCCAATCTACATGAGTGCCCTCTTTCATTAAAACCTAATTATGCCTAGAACTAAAGTAGATATTTAAACTGATAATTCAACCAATGTAATGTACATCTCCCTCCATGCTTCAGAGAGTTGAGTTTAAATGCCTTTCTTGATTACTAATTATTTTCTGAGTTTAATGCTTGTGAAACTATTGAGACTACATGTGTAAGACCTAAAGTCTCACTTCCACTCCACGGAGTGTGAACAGCCAAAAGACCTCCACGAAGTGGAGTCCTATAGCCCAGTGATGGTTCTGGAAGCAAGACCCAGGGCCTTACTTTTGAAAGCCGTGAACAGCCAAAAGGCCTCCACGATGCTGGGACCTATAGCTCAGCGAGGCTCCGGGAGACGGAGGAACAAGAGTCACCCAGGAAAGGAACACAACAGGCTAGATGGCAAACAGACCTTTATTAGTCTGGCCAGACGGCACTCCCAGAGCCAGGTAGCTCAGAGAGGCAAATGTTCTGGGCTGAGGTCCTTTTTACAGGGTTTTTCTAAACAAAAAGTCAGGGCATTCACAGAACCACCAGAGGACAAGATTCCAAACACATTGCTTATCTTATGCAGGAAATGTTCTATGGTCACCTTTTGTCATACCATTTGCCCCTGGGCGGGTTGTTAACCAAGTTAGCAATTAGCATAGAAGAAGCACAATCTCTGGCCTATTAGCATGGAGTCACTTTAGTTCATTTAAGTCTTACACATGCCTGGCAATGAATGTTCTTGGTTTGACAAGCAGATTCTGCAGAGCCCCTGGTGGCAAATAGCATGAAATTCTATCTGCAAATCTCAATCTATGAGGTTTGTGTTATGAAACTGAAGAATATTTCAGGTGTCATAGGGTCCGTTCAGTTACTGTCTAATTGTATATCTTAGATAAGAAGACAACCTAGCTTTAGCAATAGTGGATGAATTATATGAAGAATTTGTCTAATCATTTATTTGAAACAGAAAACATGTAGCCATGCACAAAATACAAATTGTGCGAAACAACAACTAACGTGAACTAGTAAGAGAGGCAAATAGCTTCCATATATTTTTCCACCCATAGCCTAAGTTCTAGCACTTTGGTGCAATTTCAGGTGTTACTGTAATCACCCTCTCAGTTCCAGGAAATCAAATCATGTTTTTGCATCATTTGTTTCAGCCTACACAGTCAGTGCTTAGCAACATGTAAGTGCCCCCAATGGGATGGGCAGAGGCTCATTAGCAGCTTAAAGCTTTAAGACTATTAAGCAATCTCAGGTGAAGACATTTCAGACTTTTCCAGTGAAAATCAATTCATCAAATTCTTTTCCTGTCTACATTCTACTGCATGCTCTATTGCTCAAAAAAAAAAAAAAAAAATTGTTTCTCTTCCAGCTGAGGGGAAGTGCAGTTCACTCAGCAACCAATGATTCACTGACTGTATTATACACTGTGACGTGAGGTGACTTGTATTTCTGCAGGAAGATCAGGTTGTGTTATTTGTATGCTCATTAGTTATGAGGCTGGAGGCAGCTTCTGACTCCTTCAGGAGCTGCCTAACACTAATGGTGTCAGGTCTGTTACATGAGAATATGTATTTTGTCTGACTATATGGCCAATGGGTTGAAGATCTCACTAGTCAAAGTGGCAAGTCCTTGGACACTTTAACGAAGACGATCAATATGTTGACTACATCTAAGATAGTTAGAAAATAAGTCAGGGAAATGAGGTTTTGAAGGTTAAAATACACAACTGACTCAAAGTCTATCACTGCTTTTAACAACAGCATATTGAGAATTATCATTATATTTTTATAATTTATGATGTTCTAGAAAACTCCCTGAACCTGCTTTTTGATGTGCTAAATTCTCCTCTAGGCCCTTCTCTAATTTTGGATCCTTTGAGGGTGGTACCCAGACCCCTTTTAAGAGAACGATTCATAACTTCTAGAAGGGTAGACTCTTTGAAGTTATTTCTTCTGCTGCAAAGCCCTATCTTTGCTTCAGGTGGTTTGTGCAGTGTCAAAAGATAGCTGGCTAGAGTGACAGTCCTGGGACTCTGGAGTTGATAATAATTTGGGCTTATAATGGGAATATTATAGAGAGAAGACTAGCATACTCCTCTTGTTAGGTTCTCCAGGGTGGGCCCTTGCTTTCCATTCTTTCAAAAGTTGGATTAGATGAGATATTCTAATGTCCTTCCAAAAATTACCTTTCTTGCTCACAAGTTCTCCACTTTTGGTATTGGCTTCTCCTAATTACAACTGACATAACCCTTTGCTGATACACTTGGTACACCAGAACCAAGTTAGGATGTGAAGTAAGAGTTTTTCTATAGGAAAATCAGGCATTTAACACATGTGCCTATTTGTGTTTCATCTCCTCCTTTAAATTCAATTTGATAAATGGAAATAATGGCATTCTCAGGTCCTGAGGATGGAAGCAGCCAGGCATTTTAGAGAAAGTGAGCAAGTGCTTAGGGAAGAAAGAGCATATAGGACCATATTTGTCTGAGTCATTCCAGGTCCTCCCTGTTTTATCTATCCCTAAATGAAAAAGTAATAAGAAAAGCCCTTAATTATGATTTATAATAAACCAGACACATACAGAAAGAAAAAAAATCAACTGAAAGAATTTCTCAATTCTATGGACAGTTCTTCCCCCCCCACTGAGTATACTGGTACATTTTAGGTATACAGTACAGTTACATTCATCATTGGGATCTTGTACATGATAGGTCTTGGTTCTCATTTTTTCCCCTTGTCCCTGCCCTCCCTTCACCCCTTCCTGGCCTCCCCTTTTACAAACACTTTATTTCCATTTTTTTCATTTTCTCATATTTTTTTCTTTTCCCTTATTATCTTTCCCCTACTCTTCCCACTTTCCCTACACCTTTAGCGCTTTTCTTCCTATTTCACATTGCCAATTATCTCATTAGGATCTTATGTACTAAGCAGCAAGTAAATATATGAAAAAATGTTCCACATCACTGGTCATTCGAGAGATGCAGATGAAAACAACATTGAGATTCCACCTCACCCCACAAAGAATGGCTGCTATCAAGAAATCAAACAATGACAAATGTTGGTGGGGTTGTAGGGAGAAAGGAAACCTTCTCCATTGTTGGTGGGAGTGCAGACTGGTGCAACCACTATGGAAATCAATATGGAAATACCTCAAAAAGCTGGGACTAGAGGTTCCATTTGACTCAGCCATCCCTCTGCTGGATATCTTTTCAAAAGAATTAAAAGAATCATATCACAGTCATATATGCACACCTATGTTTATAGCGGCACAGTTTGTGATAGCTAAAACTTGTAAACAGCACATTTACCCATCAGTTGGAAACTGGATAAAGAATGAGAAATTAGATTCATTCATAGGAAAATGGATACATATTGAGGATATACTCCTAAGTGAAATAAATAAGTCACACATGTATAAATACTGAATACTTTCTCTGGTGTGAATAATCTAGACATTTCTATGGACACAGTTACTGAAAATGCTAAGACTCAAACTAATGCTTGCATTATTATTTTTATATTTAAAAGAAAGCATCACAAATGATAACTGAGAAAATGTATAAGCAATAATACTACTTCTAGAAAATATACAGCCAAATAGGCCAGGGAGACATAATTTTAAGCTATTATTCCAATAGCTGTTGGATTAGTAAACAGGGGTTCTTTTTTCCAGTTCCCTTTTTGACAGGAGATAGTAATCTGAGAGAGATGTTTAAGTGGGAATGGGAATATGACAACTGATGATTTTACTTAGTTAAGTTAGTCTTATGGGAACTGAACTCATAGCTTTGTTTGCATTCAAATTATGCAGTAATTAACTGTAACACACCATTCTGTGGTCAGATAGCTGAAGATACCGACTACCGGGCCTGGAATAGAACAGATGTTAGGAATAAAAACCAGCAGTCAAGCAGTTAACTGCCATTTTGGAAAGTAAACGAATTTTTTTAATGGTTTCTTTTTTTAAAAGTTAGCCTGAGTGCAGCTGTGACTCTTGAACAGCTTGTTCTGAACCACATGGCCTTCTAGCTTCCCAATCTTCCCACTATGTTCCATGCTCAACCGGCTTTCAATAGCTTTCCCGAAGCAACTCTTCAGCATACTAAACTTGGGATTCTTTAACACCAAGTAACACTTTCTCTCCTTAATGGGATAATTTAGCCTTCTGACTTTCACAGCAGATGCATTTAAGACTCAGTGATGTCATTTAATTACAGACTCTGAAGAAATCTGAAAGCTTCATTTAACTAGCCTCTGCTGTCAGCTCCCTGTCCACAGTCAGCTCCCTGATGGGGACCACCAGCAATGTCACACATTAGAAGAAAGGACTCCAGGGAGGAATAAAGAGGAGAAAAAGACGCAGGTCAAGGCCTGTACTCCATCCCCTGAATATTGATGTCCAATACTCTGCATATATCACCTAGTTAAGTGGAGATAAAACTCAGAAAGACAAAGACTGAGAGTCTAAATTAGAAGGCAAATGAATGAGCAGGTCAATATACCTACTGAATAATTATTAAGGTGTACTTTCTCAATCAGAGGATCAAATTAAGATATCAAAGGTGCATTTTTCTGTCTTCTTAATGGTCTCTTGAAGGCTTAACCACTAGAGTTCAGTAACTGTTATATGCTATTACAAGCAGTTCCACTTGAGTTTTGCTTAGTGAGATGGAGAAAAAAAATTAAGTAAAGAGAAGACCATGTGTTAATCAAGTAAGAAAGTGTTTTATGAAAAAAGTGGCACCATTCTTATTGATTTGAATTAACGTATTATTAATAATAGCACTGAAAATGAAATGACAGATAGATTTCTATTATTTGTTTTTGTTTTTGTAGTGCTGAGGACTAAACTCAGGGCCTTGAATATATTAGAGAAGTGCTCTACTGCTGCCCTACATCCCCAGTCCCAAAATGGATGTTTTAAACTAACAGTTCATATTCTTTAATAGCATAAAGATGGGAAGTGAAGTTTCATATAAGTTTTCCAATGAAAGTAAACTAAGCCACATCAAAGTTAAATATACATGTACTGCTTAAAACTTTCTACTTATGCCATCAACTAAGCATCTGAGGAATTAAGTCACATAAGGTAAATCAGTAAAATATGAAATCATGGCCTCAAATCTACATTAACTCCTGGTTTTAAAAACATGTTCTAGTAAAAGTGAAGCAAGAATGCATTAAGCTACCTTTATAAGTGTGTCAACTTCTTAATCTTCCTCTTTTCCAAACCAGCTTTTAACATTACGTGCTAGCAATGATCCAATATACTAAGTTCATTCCACAATTCACTGAATGCATACTTTATTATACTTGAATGTAACAAAGTTCAAGAACATAAAGATGAATAAGCAATTTAGCATGGTGAATGAGATGACCATTCTGGCCCTCTGTCACTAGGAACCATAAAATGTACTGTATATAAAAGTAGTTATATTCTAAGAGAATCACAAAGATGATAAAGGGTCAGAGCTATGCTCTGTTATGATGATGTCACACAAAGCAGTGATTCATATGAAATCATCAAAGTCCACATGAGTACTTGACTATAATGTATCTTCTACAATTGACTACAGCCAACTTCAAGTCTCTGGATATGTCCAACTAGAGCAGGTCTCAGTAGTGTGTACAGTAATGATACTTATTAAGGATGTTATCAAGTATGGTACTCTTCAGTCATCTAGTCAAAACAGTAAACTTTTCAAAGGATACATCGGCTCATATCCATGGCAACAGATGCATTATAGTATTTTTTAAAAAAATGTCTGCTGAATGCTATTATATAAAGCATTGTATGGATTGTTATGTGTTTACTTATTAATCTTCATAATACTCCTATACCATAAACATTACCTCTGCATTAAAGATGAAAAACAGTTAAATTAAGTAACTTCTCCAAAGTTATTAGGCAAAATAAATGGTGTAGATGGTATCAAATCTTTATGTTGCAAAGGCTCAGGTTGGTGATGGCCTTGAAGCTGGGGAGTAAGATCTGCGGAGACTTGTTCTATCCTTCTGTATACTCTTCACAGAGCCATCTGTGACCCTTAAGTGATCGTCAGCTTGAGCAAGAAATGCTCAACTAAATTGGATCATCATAGTTCTGAGTGTATCTGAGGGGATTTAGTGAAGACAGAAGACCTACCCTAGGGCAGCTTGTCACCTGAATGGTAAAAACGGGAAATGAAGAAGGGTCATTTCTGTTTCTTTGGAGGAGCCCCAGTCTTCACCTTCAGCTTGGACATCAGCCTTCCTGCACAGTCATATCAGATTCCAGTACAGACCCTTTAGCTTTCCATCACAGCCTCTTCAGCCTCCTGATATGGACTCGCATGGGACACTGCAGGCCTTTGACTGATCCTTCAGATCTCCAGCATCCTTTTGTACTCTTTTACATCTGACTCTGTAGATGACCACTGTAAGCCAATCCTGTAAATTTTTATATATTTGTATATCTTACACTAAATCTGTTTCTCTAGTAAGCACTGACTGATAAACCATCAGACTTTGCTATCACAGCCCTCTGCCTACATTCATAGTACAATTGTAGATAAGTATCCAGGTCATGGGAACATTTTAATCTAAGGTAACAGTTTTGTCTTGCATTCAATTAACAAGATTTTTTCTATCAAAGAAAGTGTTTGGGGAGGCATCAAAGTATGACTTGCTCCAGGATCCTCTTCTATTATGGATGATGCTGTAAAGTCTCCCATGTTGGGATCACTTTTCTGCCCCTATTTAAAACATATCTTTTGACAGCTTTCAGCTTTCCTGATCTGAGTTTCAACTGTTCAAGTAGATTAGTGCAAAAGAGACTCCTTGCACAGTGAAATCACAAAAAATAGGAAGAATCAGATAATTCCTAATTGAATTTTAAATCACTTTGATTAATGTTAATGCCCTTAAGGCCCCAAGGATGGGTGTATTTGTGTGATTTGAAATAATCTAACACTTTTGTAAAACCAAGGAAGGATATTTGCTTGTTGGTAACCCATGAGGCTCAAGTATCTATCTAGTGTATGGACCCCAGAATGAATGCATGCCCTCAGAGGTTACATTAATTTTAATAAACCTAGATATGTATAAACATAACATTTTCTAATGTAGCATTTTAACAAATAACTGGCAGTACCTAGATTGATTAACAAAAGCAGTAATGTCACTTGGCAGCTTACTGATACTGACTCAACTTGATTGTCTTCATGGTTCAAAATAAACTATGTAGAAAAACCTATACAAGCTAGGATCAAAAAGGAATACCATTTTAAAAAGTAAAAAGCCATAGCAATGATTAAAATTAGAAAAAAGTTGGTTTTGACATAACAAAATCTTTCTTATCACTTGTTAAATCACATTTGGGAAGCAAGCATCATTTGTATTTTGCAGCTGGTGCAACTAATGATAAGTTAGCCAGCTTACCCAAATATGTAAGAACCATAAGTAAGCCAAGAACACTGTTGGGAGTTGAAGCTCTGAGCCCCTCTACCTCCCCACTGGTCATGATGAATCACACTAAACTTCATGTGAAACTTGTAAGGTGGAGAAAGCCCAGTACTAAGCAGTTTCACAGGAGTCACATAAAGGTCTCTCATGAGATCCATACATGTTGGTGGCTGCACTTTGAGGGCTGTGATAACCTGGATTTGCCCAAGATACTGATGGAATCAATGAATTTTAGACACGGAAAAGACCTTTGCATTCATTACTATTCCAAACCTTGAATTGCGTAAAAATCAAACTCAAAAATATTAAGTGATATTCTCAAGGAAACATAACTAGTAAGTGGCAGAACCAGATCCCAAACTTGTTTAAAAATTCCTAGCCTATTTTTTTTAATATAACCACAGTGTGAACAAGTTACCCTTAGAGTTTTAAAACTACAGAAAGCTGGTTTATTTTTTATAATGAATCTAAGAACTCCCAAAGGTCTGGTTTAATCTTGAGTTTGGTGGCCACCCTGGGGCAACAAAAAAAGAATCAGACAATTTAGAATAGCCCTTAGAACATGTTTAGCTTACAACAGCCTTCTTCACAGACTGTTCGGAATACTACACTTCAAGTTTTTCTCTTTCTTGATACTATATAATTCTCATATATAAAAAGACATCTTAGCTATGAATTGGCATTTTTTTTCTTTTTTTGGTACCGGGATCAAACTCTGATCCTTGTGCTTGAGAGGCAGGCGTCGGAACCACTGAGCTAAATACCTGGCCCAGCATTTTTCCTTTTTAAAATATTGAGGGAACATAAGTAGTATATTCTACTGCTATCAGAGTTACTGACTCACTTGCTAGTGACTCCTACTCTCAAACATTAATAAAAGATCATCTATCCAGTTGTGTGATGAGTCACTATGAAGCATAGCATATAATAAAAGCTATTTTTAGTAGATCCAATACTTACGTTGCATTTCAGGAGACAAAAATTTACAATTCTTAGTTTTAAAAATAGTAGCATGCTAACAGGAGATGTGGCAGCCATAGAGATGGCCCTCCTAGGTCTCCCATCACAGAGATCTGCTGAAGGGAGCAGAGATGATTGTCTATCTATGTGTCACATCTTTGCCCTATGGTCTCGTGCCAGGCCACACATCCCCTGGTGCACTCTTATCCAATGACTCTAAGCATGGCAGGTATAGTTAACTGGGTCATTCATATCCAATATAGAATTCTTCAGGACATCACAGTGCTGAAACAGGCCCCTGCTGGGCCTGGGATTTAGCTCAGTGGTACCGTGCCTGCCTTGCAAGTACAAGATCTTAAATTCAATCCCTGGCACAAAAAAAACGAAATCCCCTGGTGCACTCTTATCCAATGACTCTAAGCATGGCAGGTATAGTTAACTGGGTCATTCATATCCAATATAGAATTCTTCAGGACATCACAGTGCTGAAACAGGCCCCTGCTGGGCCTGGGATTTAGCTCAGTGGTACCGTGCCTGCCTTGCAAGTACAAGATCTTAAATTCAATCCCTGGCACAAAAAAAACGAAAACAAAAACAAAAAATAAACCAAAAAAACAGAGAGAGAGAGAGAGAGAGAGAGAGAGAGAGAGAGAGAGAGAGAGAGAGAGCTATGAGAAAACAGCAGCATGCAGAGACAAGGTTAGTCTGCCAATACCAAGGCCCCTGTGACCCCTAGTGGAGAAGATTCTGCAGAATCTTTATCTTTCTCACCCAGCGCAGTGGGGAATGAGGCATTGTTAACTGCTTTTAGATGGGTGTCAAGTGAAAAATCAAGGTCAAAGTTAATGGTGTGTTTTTTTTTTGGTTTGTTTTTGTATGTTTAACAAAGG
>NW_022900916.1:33885412-33887720 GCF_012274545.1 Fukomys damarensis
AAAAAAACCCAAACAAAAAAAAAAAAAAAAAAAAAAAAAAAAAAAAAAAAAAAAAAAAGAGAGAGAGAGAGAGAGAGAGAGAGAGAGAGAGAGAGAGAGAGAGAGACATTGCTCCTAGAAATTATTTGTACAAAAGAAAAATTTTTGGTAGATTCCTGGTGAAACTCAGAGAGCTGTTCAGTCTAAGTAAGAGGCTGCCCCTATTTATATAGAAAGGAAATTTACAAAATATTTGTAAGAATAAAGTAGTTTAGTGACAAGCTTTTACACCTGGTTTTGAGTTTCTGGCCTAATGTATCTTAAGGTTACTTATTAATGACCCATTTCCAAATTTAGATAAACAAAAAGTTATTATTGACTTCGTAGTACTGTCCAACAAAATACTCAAGGTGTGTTTTTCTTAAAGTTATTAGAAAACAAGTATAAAAAGAAGAAACTGGTCAAATAGGAGAAAATGGTTTCTTTTTAGAAATCATATTCACTATTAATCTGAGGCATTCAGGCCACTGATTTGATGACTAGAAAATATAAAGGTAAATTGATCATTTGAAGTAGGAAGAAAAGGGCTAAAGGAAAGGGCTAAGGGAAGTGGGAAGGGTAGGGTAAAGGAAGGAAGAGAAAAGAAAATAATATGAGCAAAGGAAAAAAATGGAAGCAAAGTTTCTGTAAATACGGAAGGATGGGTAGGGGTATGGGGAAAAAATAAGAATCAAGATACATCATATAAAGGTACAAGATCCTAATGATGAATGTAACTGTACTATATACCTAAAAAGTGCCAATAAACTCAATGAAAGAAAAAAATACAAATATAAAAATATAGTTGCATAAAACTATTAGTGGCAATTAGTTCTATGATAATATCACTTGCTAAACAAATTTCATCCCCACAGCATCGAACTCCTGTTCTCTCAACCTCTCAAGAATACAGAGTCCCGCTCTCTAGCAAATCATGGGAGTAAGTCCTATGACCTAAACATCAATAAATCAATAACTGCAATTTCCCAAATGATGCAAAGGCCTAGCTGAATTCTGAAAAGTTCTAAGGAACACAGTTTCTAAGATAATGAATTGTACCTTCTCTTACTTTTTCCTCCTCTTTGCATTTTATAGTTCCATAAATCCACATTTCTAACCTAACACTATAGCAAAAGAGTTAGTAGTATTGAGAAAGCCATTAAAAAGAAAAACTTCACTTTTATTGACAGGCACAGTATGCATAGTATTTAAACCTC
Organism: Fukomys damarensis; assembly: GCF_012274545.1. Taxonomy (NCBI): domain Eukaryota; kingdom Metazoa; phylum Chordata; class Mammalia; order Rodentia; family Bathyergidae; genus Fukomys; species Fukomys damarensis. Next base: position 33,886,648 of record NW_022900916.1, read on the forward strand.
TCATTTATATAATGAAGATGGTCAGTAGATATAAATTTTACAGTATCTAAAAGCTAAGCCCTGTGGCCTACCCAAATAAAATTACCTTTCCAATACAACATTGCAATGGAAATTTAAACTACAAAGGTAATTTTGCATCCAAGGTCCTCACCGATGAATGATTTATACTCACAGAGATGAATCAATAGAATTTGTTTGATTGCTTCATCATCCTTCGATTATATAAAATCTTCTAAGCCAGCAGAAGAGACCATAACATGTTTGAGAATTGCTTTTTTGAAGATACAAAGAAGGCCAAATCTTATCATATCTATTAAGGAATGGAACCTGACCATGAAATGTTAATTAATGGTGTAACAATTTACTTAAAATCTCTGATGCAGCTCGTTTAAGTCCAAATCAGAAGGGAAACGCTGTTAGCATTTTAGAAGATTAAATTACAAGAAAAAATCAACATGACAGAGGCCACATTATAGACTAATAAAGAATGAGATAAAACAATGACTACTTGAGAATTGTTTCTTCTATGTGAGGAAGAGGAAAGAGCTCTGAAACTTTGGTAAGGCTGTGACAACTTTCTGAATGTGCAATAGTGTAAACACTAAGTGAATTCTATCTGCACCTTGGAAATGGGCACAAACTCTACAATTAGATAATATCAAGTTCCACATTTTAGGTTAAGCAGGAAGTCTTGAGGGACTTTGTTTACACATTTTCCTCATTAATTGCTTCCTAAGGGCAGAATAAAGATATAGAACAGGATGGATGGTAACTTGGGTGAAAACTCTTAGTAATTTGGACCTTTCCTTTGTCTTAATCATGACACAATCCTGTTAAAAGGTAAATATTCTTGAGAGAATGCCTGCCATTCTCATCAACCAAGTATACTTCTGTAATACTTACAGAGAAATCCTTCTTCTTAAAAATAGGATGATAAAGCATGAATATCAGGAGATAGCAAGGATAAAAATAGAAAAGAAATGCAAGGTAGATACAGTTACAGAATATCACCTGGGCAAAATATGGAACCTAGACAAACTTCTTAATAATTCATGATAATAGTATATATATAT
>NW_022900916.1:33887924-33981913 GCF_012274545.1 Fukomys damarensis
ATATATATATATATTCGGGAGGATGACAGCAGGGTAATAATAACTACATGCCAGAGATTAAAAACTTTCCATGTATTACCAAATTTAATCCTTATAAGGATACTATAAAATTTAATACCTTTATTATCAACTCTGTATTAGAAAACTGAAGAAAAGTTTCACAATTTGCTCATCGCACAGCTAATACATGATTGGGCCAAGATTTAAACCTAGATAATCTGGCTTTTTAAAGTCTGCATTTCCAACTACAAACTAAAGGTTTAAACTAAACTATTTATCTACTTACAACACCAAATCAGACCACCCTCATTCTACGAATAATCATAATACTGTCTTGTTCTTCAGAGGAGATGCAGCAAGAATGCCAAAATACTTTTCTGCTCTGGAGTACCAACTTTTTACATGACCCTAAGCAGGAAGTATTTTCACCATACATTGTGGTTCAAAGGGCTACTCTCAGATTGTCTCAATCAGACCTGCGTGTAGAGTTCAGTAATGTTTCCAGATGATTTCTTTTTCTTCCGAACATTATCTAATGAAATAAAATTTAATTGATATACACATATTCTCTCTTTTAGCAAAACAAGAAGAGATCTAGGAGAATACAATATATATGGTTTCTATTCATTGGAAATTCTGATAAATTATATGTTCAAAGACATCTTCTTTTAAATCTTTCAGTTTAGCAGACTAAATATTAAAATATCTACAACAAAGGTTACTTATAAAATAATTCCTGAAAACAGAAAGCAATTCATTTAGACTGCAAAGCCACACTATATTTGGAACAAAATTAGACCTCTTGTTTTTGCTTTGTTTTTTTTTTCACTTTAAAGTGAACTAACATCACTTTAGTTACTTTCCTGATGGCTGAAGGGGCCTTCTGGTTATAGGACAGTTTTGTTCATATGTTTCATACGAACTATAGATAAGTAGTCTTAAATACAAAGTAATTAGGAAGACATCCCCAAAAGCAAGGGACAAAGGAATGGCCCACAACCTGCAATAAGGAAACAGAAAATCATTTTTTGTTAAGAATACCCATTTGAAGACCCAAATCAATAGGTTTCTGACCTTAATCCAAGTTATTTGGCATATGAATAACTTTCCCTCAGCCAAATGTTAGCTCTTGAACACTTGATAACCCTTGAAAAATAATATGTTGATGACTTAAGAGGATACAAATCAAACATGAATTGAATCTTTCATAAATTACACATGATCTTGAAAATTAAAAGAATAAATGAATCATGTCCACATTCACAATGGATCCCAATTCGTCATTCACAATTTGAAGTTCTTCACTCACAAAAAGGTCAATTAGCTCTTTTTGGTGGTCCCTTTTTCCACAGAAAGGAATTGGGCTTGGGGCAACATGTGCGAAATGTCTGGAACAAGAGACAAGATATTCAATGAACTCCTAAAAGATGACTTAATAGTGAATTAATACAGAATTGAAGCTCACACACAGATCGTGTCATGGCAGTTGGCAGCATCAGAAAGAAAAAGGAAGAGCAGCCTCTTGATGTGTTGTCGTTTTACTGAACAACAACATGCAGCAACACTACTTGTATTCTTAGTGCCAAAGGGTGCTGCTAGAAAATAAACTTGTGAGAATCAATAAAGATATTGTAGAAAAAAAGAAACCAAAAACCTCAATTTCCTTAAGCACTTATCCTACTCTTTAAAATAACGTTCTTGGAACTTGAAGTCACAATTTCCTTTAGCTCTCTAGACCACATAAAAATGCTTCTTGGATTTAAGAGTACTTTTTTTCCTGTAGAATAACCAGGAAGGGCCAATAGATTAAAAGTCTACTAAGATTATAGGCCAAAATAAGACAGCTGTAATTCCATCTAGAGAGTTGGTGGGGTGATGTGGGTTCTTATTTCACCTAGCACCAATCTAATCTCCTAGAATTCCTTTCATGCAGCCCAAGAACATCAAAATTCATTTTTTTGTAGATTTTAGAGCATCTCAAAGGGTCTATGCCAGTCCTACTATCTCCTATGTATTTATGCATTTAAGATACATAACAGAAGAGTGAATGCAAAGGTTTACTGGATACAGATATCTTACAGAAGATATGGCCAGGAAAAAAGATTTCATATATATGCTCATGCTATGGGTTGGGATATCTGCAAAGATTTATGCAATTAAAGGCTTGGGCCACAAGGTGGCATTATGGGGGGGTATATAATACAGAGGTGGGAACTTGTGGGAAGTCTTTAGGTCTGGGAGGCATCCTTTTGAAGGGGACTGAGAGATTCAAATCTCTTTCCCCCTTTGCTTCCTGGCTCATGATTTATACAGTAGGTCCACCAAATGCTCCTACCATGATGTGCTGCCTTGTCAGGGGCCCAAAGAGAATGAAACCACTCAATCCTGGACTTTACAAAACAGTGAGCCAAATATATTTTTTTATAACTTAATTGCTTAATTTATAACTTAACTGCTTCAGGTATGTTGTTATAGGGACAGAAAGCTGACTATCATGACCATACTATGTTCTAGTCCTACAATACCAAGTCCACAGGAAAATTATAGAGAGAATATATCCCAGATAACAATAGGGTAGTTGTACACATTCTGCTGGATACACACGCTATGCATTTGGCAGGTAACTTTAACTTCCAGTCTAATTTTATTAAGGATAGTAAAGCACAGACTAGAGTATAACACATTGTCACATTATATATCCAGATTAAGAAGGGTGTATGTTTGTATAGCAGCAGCTAGTGGGGAAGTCAAGTTGACTCCTTTACTGGAAGGAGTACTTAAGAAGTAGCTTGGAGTCATTTTTCCATGATACAAGCTGTAAATGATTAATGTACTGTATTAACTGATATGCACACCTAACAAAGAGAGGTTGTGGACTTCATCTATGTTGATTTCTACTCTTTTCTCTGAAGCACAGGTATACCGTGGATTAAAAATACTAAGAGTCCTTGGATATAGCAGCATGAAGAATCTAGGGAGAAAATATAACTTTTCACTTCTGCAAAGACAAATTAAAAAGAAATCATGGAAAATATTGTCTGCTTTTTTGAAAAACTGCCACAATTATGGTCCCACAGAGAGTTAGATCTATTTAAAACCTCTAGGTTTGGAGACCCAAGGGTAAAGACAGTGCTCCATTCTACGGCTGTATATCTGGGTCACTGCTAAAGGCTACAGACTTTAGTCAGGTTAACCATCTTTTTATCCTTATTTATTCAACTAATAAAGTTGGGGGAGGAGTGGAAAGCTGAGTGGAAACTAGAGTCCTTAGGGAAAATAATCATAAACTTTGAATTGACCACGTGAATTATCCATAAGCCCCAGTCATCCCTGATACTGGTCCAGTGATCAGCTTCATACAGCCGATTTACTTCATCTGAACACATCTAATTAACTAAACTCGAAACACAAGTTCAGAACAAATGTCCATAAGTTAGGACCATATACTATATTATGTATAAATAGATTAAGAAGAGAGATGTGAACAAAGTAGATATTTCAAACAGTCCTTTATTATGTGATAGGTTCTGTCTAAACTAACTGTAACATGTATTACCTCTGTATTTGACTTCCTTCTTTTTTCAACATCTTTATTCAATGTCATTCTCCTTGTGACTGGAGCAACTTTAAACTTATGCAAACACCAACAGTCAAACAAGTGAACCATTTTAGTTACCCATAGGGAACTGGCTATGCATATACGGTTCATGCCTGAGAATAATTTAAATATCAGCCTGGCTCTCCAGGCTAAATTAATAGCCTAAAATCCTGTACCCTTCCCAACTCTGCCTTAGCTGGTTGGCTGGTTGGGTAGAGAAGTACACAATGTAGTTGAATCTATGGCTTAATATGCTTTCTGATGCCAGCTTTTCCTGCATACAGAATATCCACTTATTACCATATACCTCAGTCTTAATCCCAGCTATGAATTTTGAGAACAGTGTCTGTGACCACAAGGGAATCAGATATAGAAGAGTTAATACAAGCCCAGCCCTATTATTAGAATAACAAGTGAAAAGATTAAAACACCACCATAAAATAAAACAAAGCTCAAATATATTTCTTATTGATAGATAACAGGAATATCTTTAGGACACCAGCTATCTACTATATAATCCATTTAGGTCAGAATAGTTGTAGACAGGATGCTAGTAGTGGAAGTGGGTAAAACTGTGTACAATGGACTATATAAGGCTAAGGAGACGAGAGCTGAAAATTTTGGCATTTATATTCTCAGTCCAGTGATGATAACTCAAACTCTAAAATGTAAAAGTTAATTAGAATCTATATAAAAGTACCCAGAGATGTTAGCATCTCTGGAAGGTAGAGTATTTTGGAAAATGATCTGCTCTGGTAAGCAGAAACTCAAAGGCAGTCACTCTAAAACCTGGCTGCTCTCCACAATTATCCAGGGAGCTCAAAAAGCAAAAACCTAGTAAATATACAGATTAAGAGGAACAACTCCAGGTGTACTCAGCTACCTCATCTTTGACAAAGGAGCCAACCATCCTCACTTGAGGAAAGATAGCCTCTTTAATAAATGGTGTTGGAAAAACTGGATTTCAACCTGTCAAAGATTAAAACTAGACCCTTATCTTTCACCATGCACTAAATTAAAATCCAAGTGGATTAAAAATCTAAATATTAAAAAAGAGACACCAAGTTTGCTGGAAGATAAGTCAGGCAGAACTTTTGAAGACAATGGCATAGGAAAAGACTTTATGAACAAATCCTCAGTAGCACGGGAACTAGCACGAAGAATCAACAATGGGATCTCATCTTATTAAAAAGCTTCTGCACTGGAAAAGAAACCACCACCAGAGCTAAGAGATACCTACAATGTAGAAAAAAATTTTTTTCAGCTGTTCCTCAAAGGACTCTTAATCTAGAATATATAAATAACTCAAAACAATCAGCCCCCCCAAATATAAAGACCTGATTCAAAAATAGGCATCTGAAATGAACAGACATTTCTCAGACAAAGAAGTAAAAGCAGCAAGTAAATATATGAAAAAATGTTCCATATCACTGGTCATTCGAGAGATGCAGATGAAAACAACACTGAGATTCCACCTCACCCCAGAAAAAATGGCTGCTATCAAGAAATCACCCAATAACAAATGTTGGTAGAGTTGTGGGGAGAGAGGAACCCTTCTCCATTGTTGGTGGTAGTGAAGACTGGTGCAACCACTATGGAAATCAATATGGAGATACCCCAAAGAGCTGGGACTAGAGGTTCCATTTGACCCAGCCATCCCTCTGCTGGGTATCTTTCCAAAGAGCTGGGACTAGAGGTTCCATTTGACCCAGCCATCCCTCTGCTGGGTATCTTTCCAAGAGAATTAAAAGAATCATATAACAGTGATATATGTGCACCCATGTTTATAGTGGCACAATTTGTAATAGCTCAAACTTGTAAACAGCGCATTTGCTCATCAGTTGGAGACTGGATAAAGAAGATGTGGTTTGTCTATAAAATGGAATACTACTCAGCCATAAAGAATGAAAAAATAGAGTCATTCACAGGAAAATGGATATATATTGAGGGTATACTCCTAAGTGAAATAAATAAGTCACACATGTATAAATACCAAATAGTTTCTCTGGTGTGAAAAACTGTAACTGTAAAAAAGATCCTAATGGTATAACTGACAATGTACAATAGGAAGAAAAGGGCTAAAGATGTAGGGGAAGTGGGAAGGTAGGAAAAAGGAAATAAGGGAAAAGACAAAAGATGAGAAAATGAAAAAAAAGACATAAAGTTTTTGTAAATAGGAAAGGGAGGAGGGGGTGAAGGGAGTGCAGGGACAAGGGGAAAGAATGAGAACCACAACCTGTCATGTAAAGGCACAAGATCCCAATGATGAATGTAACTGTATTGTATACCTAAAATGTACCAATAAACTCAAAAAGAAGAAAAAAAAAAAGAGGAACTGTTCCAAATCTGCCATATTAAGCTTTTTTTTTTTTTTTTTTTCTCGACAGGGATTGACAGGAGGGTGGAAATGGGGCAAGGGAGCAGGGGTCTTTTACTATTATAATAATTTTTTAGAGCTCAGTGGTAAAGTGCTTATCCAACAGGTACAAGACCCTAGGTTTGATCTTACACAGCAGAAAACACTCAAATAAGCAAATAAAAATAAAATATTCCACAGGTAATTTCTTCATTTGTTTGGAAACCAATGGGCATCAGTTATGATAAAGTTGGGTTGAAAAATCTCGTATTTTGCACATGCCTTGAAAGAATATGTGTTTTTATTAGAAAACAGAAATGTAGTGGGAGGCCTTAAAAAAGTATGTTTTTCGATCAAAGAAGGGGCTGAGTGCCTTCCAGTGTTCCTTTGAGCTGTAGGCAAACACTGGGAAATAATGAGAGTGGGGAAAAAAATTAGAAGATAACACAGAATTGTTTGGTATCCTGCAGAACAGTGACTACATTTATGTTCCCCACTTATGCTCACTGGAACACTGTGAGGATTATATTATCCTACGGCCATCTTAAAGATCAGTAGAGTTGAGCTCAGGAATATCCAGTGATTTGCCCAAAGTCACCCACATAATAAATCAGTCAGTATGCAGTGGCCTTTAGGGGAAAGAACAACAGTTCAGGACAATGGAGTTCTAACTCAGGTCTGCCAAGAAATTAACTAGAATCTTTAGCATTCTGAGACTCAAATGTTTTTTGTACAATAAAGGAACTGGAGTAGATAATTTCCATAAATGCTTAAAAATCTGACAATCTATGATTTTAAGCTGACACAGTTAAGGTTTCTACCTCATGGCCTAGTTTCTTTAAAATTATACATCACTGCCATTTATAATAATGTTTGGTAAAAGTAGGGGCGTGGATAATCTAGGTTAAGTGCTACTGCAGGAGTTGTTCATATTTAAGGTTGTTATAAACATAAGAAGAAATAACCTTAAATTTACACTTTGCAAGTTCTGTTTTAGAAGGGAGGGGCTAATTGAAATTTGACATTGTGAAAGATACTTTGTGTTCTAAGGCATAAGCTGCAAGGACAAATAGCACCTTCCGGGAGCCCAGGTGTTAGAGGCTGCTGTGTGAGATATCCCTAAATATTATCAAGACTATAGCAACATCTCTGTGTGCAAAATGCCCTCCCAGCACTGCCTGGGATGTAGAGCACATACTAAACAGAAGACACAGATTTGCAGAATGGCTGTATAATTGTTGAACCCGTGCCTCATATAATCATAGTTAATTTTGGCAACTGATTTTAGTTATGGGAAGTGGGGAGAGGGGGAGGGGGTGACTTCTCCTGTCCTTCAACTTCCCAGAAATGTATTAGAAATGACAGCCTATGATTGCTGCAGACAGTATCTAATTAACTGTCATTATAAAACACATGTCAGAGCCTGGGGCCTATGAGGGATCTGATGTCTAATTTCTTTCCAGAATAATAAGAGTCTCCTTTGAAACAAGCTGGTGAATGAATTTTGTTGTCTTATTAATCAAGTTATTTCAATTTGACCCTTCATTTCTCTCCTATACCTCATTTTTTTCCTGTACATCTCCTTCCTCTAACTATTTTGGAACTCATATTTCAGACAAGTGATGGATTTAATACAACTTCTTGTCATCTTCTGCCTAGGCAATCTCAATAAAGAGTGACTGCAAAAATATGATATGGAAATGGAAGCTGTTTGTAAAAACTATTAACTCAATAATGAAACAATTATTCCTAAACAACCATGAAAATTACTTACAAGCCTTATTTTCTCTCATTTTGCCATACCACGGGATTGCAATTCTATTTTCATTCCTATTAATTAGAACAAAGAATTTAATCCTTTTCTCCTATTATGCAAAAACAAGCATGGTTATTAGGGAGCTATCTAGTTTCCAATTAATTTTATTTAGGAATGAGCCACAGAGACAGAATCATTACTGATGTCCTCTAAATAGAAGGTTAAGATGAAATGGAATCTGAATGAACATAGCAAGTAAGTAATTTCCTTCAGTTCATTTTTTTATTCACAAGATTACTCATTGGCTTTTCCAAATGGATCCAGGACATTCTGCAACTAAACAAGCAAACAAAGCTGAAAAGACTGTCAGATGATAGAAGTTATGTAAGATTCTACAATAATATATCCATGGTAACTCTTACTCCCCTGTAGGAGTGCTAAAATGCACATCTACAATGCACATCTGTGAGTGGAGACCAATCTTAAATCTGATTGAGCCTGTGTTTTTGATGATCAGAGCAATGTATTTGAACTGTGTATCACAAAGCACGGAATAGAAACGAACAGAACAAAACAGAAAGTATCAGAGTGTACTGTACATTTACATGCATTGTAAACTATATGCATACATTTGGTTATGGCCCAACATTTTGAACATCCTTGGATAAAAACAAAGCAACTAGTCAACAAATATTCATTAAGTAAATAGATTACCACAGAGCAAGTTGAGCTAGTACACACTTGCAAAGTAGTTAATTTCAGACTCTGTTAGCTATATCTGCTCCCATCTTTCCTCCACAGGAGTAATCAGATAATAAGGAACACTCATAATTCCAAAGGTTTAAAGATAAACCTAGAACTTCTGGTAAAGTCAGTTCTAACTTCTGCTGAAGATTTAGCTGAGACCTAGGATACTGGTAAATGCTGAAAGCCTCTATTACATGATTATGAAAACTTTTTTAAAAAGCTAATTAAAATAGGTACTTGTATTTATTTAAAAATCCTGTGATGTTTATTTCACAGTCAGCAGTAATTACTTATGACATATTCCATATCCTATATGAAACTCAGTAAACTATTTATATATTGAATATTCATATTTGCTCAGGAAGTACTAAGGAGTAACTCCCACTGAAAAATAGAAATGTGGATTCCACTTTACATTTTCTACAGGACTTCATCTAAAGTTTTATGCGGTACAGGCAACCGAGAGGTGGCACAGGGGGTTAACAATGCTAATAGACCTTGTGAACTGGGTTGCTAAATGAAGAACAAAAAGGAAAAAAGATTCTTCACTGGCCACACATATCCATTTGTCCAACCAGCACTTAATGAACAGTAACTATGTATCAGACATAATGATAGGTATATGAGACAGAAGATAGATGGTTGACTATTTAGTAAGAGGGTATTAAACTATAAACAAAGGGGTGGACTGAAAGCTAGAGGTTGTGATACTAGAAAACATGCAAGTCAGTTTTGAGGCCCTTTATCTCTTAACCCTATTCCTGTGCTTTATTTACTGCCTCCGCTTGGTTCAAGTCTTCTCATCATTTCTAATCCAGTTTATTAGTATAGCTTCCATACCACAGCAAGAGGAAATTCTCTAAAGCAGAAATTAGATGAGATCATTCATTTGCTTAAGGTCTTCCCAGTGTTCCCCAGTGCCTGGTCAGAAAAAAACAAACTTACCAAAGTAAATGTATCTATTATTCCTTTGAGCTACCACACCTCTGTCCATTGTATGGTCCCATAGTCCATTTAGTTAAACCTTGAGGATCACATGTATTTCAGAATTCAGAAAGGTCAGATATTAGAAAGGTTATGGTGGACGTTTAGCATAAATTATGTAACAACTCCAGTTGAATTTGGGTATTTCCTAATAATCAAATGTTTGTATGAAAAATTATAAAGAGGTTCAAACAGAAGCTATATAACTTATTATAAGAGGCAGATTAAGTAATTAGCTTATAATTAGGCAGCTAGCAAGGAATAGGGCCTATGACAGAGTCTGCTGGTCAGTGTTTAAAAGGAAATAAAACACGCAGTGGGTTAAGAGTTAACTCAAGCTATGTAGATTACTAGACTCAGGAATGCAAAAGCAAACATGGGAAAATAACAGGAATTAGGACTTTGACTCTGAAAGCAGTTCCTTAAGCAAGAGCAGGAAGTAAACAACCCCTCCATACATCCCAGGTCTGAATTCAAAGAATTTGGAAAGGTTAAGGTACCAATTTTCTTTGGAACTCTGCATTATAAAACCTGAACCTAAATGGTTATTTTAAACCCACGGAGACTCCAGTGATAGGTGACCACTGGACAACTAAACAAATTCCCATGTTCTGCTTATACCTGGTGAGAACTTAGACAAATATATCATGTAGCATCCCTCTTTTTGGGAGACCTCCCATCTACCAGTTTTTGTTTCTTCTCATGTTCAATAAACCCCCCCCATTAACTACCTGATTTCTATTCGTGATTTAATTATTCCACTTGTTAGACTGTGGGTTCAGTCTGTACATATCAACTACTTCACTATCAGTTCACATCAGGTATTAATGCTAGAGATTCATACATTAAAAGCTTTCACTTCTCAGAGCTTACTGGAATTCCAAATTCCAGATAAGGAATAACATATAATTATTTTCTTGTAAGTCTTCCCAACTATATATGATCTCTTCAAGGTCAACAGATATCATTTTTTTAAAACTTCAAGTGCTTATTATAATGTCTAGCTTATTAGCAAATACACACTTGTCAAATACATAGCTTATTAAGTATGCATTAGTTACAGCTTACTTTCAATGTTTACAAACAAAACTATCAATAAGCTAATATGCACTATCACAAGAGATCAAATTATGGTTCATAGTAAGAACTGTCAGGTATAAAGTCTACTTTAGAGGATAACAGAGGATTAAAGAAATGCAGTACAGCCTGGTGTTTAAGAGTATGGGCTCTGAAACCAGACGTGCCTGGGAATTGACCCCAGCCTTGTCAGTTCCAGGATAGTAAGCAAGCTGCTTGATTTCCTGAGCCTTTGTTTCCTCATTGATAAACTAGATTTGCTCTAGTATCTATCTAATAAGAATATTGTTATGTAAAGATAAACAGGGTAACACAAGCCTAATGCTTAGTACGAGTTAAATAAGACAAGAAAAACTAAACTAATATTGTGATTATAAAATAATTACAAGAACATTGATGATATGACTGAAATAGCTGCAGGAAGGATGAAGGTGGCATTCTACAAGTACAGAAGCTGTATATGCTGATTTCACCAAGCTTATTGAAGCAATGATCTACTCTTTACTAACATATGATTTGGTTACTTTCTTGATGTCTCATCTTGGCAAAGGTGAACATATTTAAAATACAGGAGATGAGGCCAGTGAGACAAAGGGATTTTGCTTTGAGTACATGGAAAATAATTCTCTTCTAGAAAAGGAGGTGGCAAATATAATTGAAGTGTGAGGCTCCCTGTGGTGATTACTAATAGTCCTTCAAACCTGGAAGCTCATTCTGAACAAAAATCACCTCCTTTAGATATTAAACATTCATGATAAAGGGAATAAGGGAAAAATTCAAAACTGTCTCAGATTTGCTTTGTTATCTAGTAAGATTGACATACTGCATTCAGAGTGTTTTTCCTCATTAGAAAATAACCAAAAGTTTCTCTCAAATAAGTCTCTTCTTTCTTAAATAAATGTTAACTATTCCCCATAGTTGTTAATGAAGAGAATAAGAAGAAGAAATCATTTGTCCTTCTACATGCTACATGGCTCAAGGCACAATGTGTGCAGACAGACCTTAGAATTGGAATAAAAACCAGACACAACCTCAGGATAAAAAGATATGATGGATTAAAACTATGTCTGTTCAAAGACTCCGAGAAAAATGGTGCATTAATTGGGAATGAAACTTTCTGCTTTAGCAGCCTAACCATTGAGTAGGTAGCTGCCAAGTTCAGGTGCTATGAAATACCAAAACGTGGTTCCTGACAATGAAAGCCCAGTTATCAGTGTTCAATTATAGACCAACATATTTTTAAATAAGCAGTGCACTGGGGCCTCAGCCTCTTTACAAACAGCTCACGTTTAATTTTTACAATTTTGGGGTAAACAGTAAATGTAGATATGTAAAGTGACATTGAGAAAGGTTAAATAACTGGCCCCTGTACAGTTACACAACCTTGCTTGTTGCCAGTCAGTCTTTGGTACCAGATTTCCATTCCAACAAAAGCACGCGGGACAGGTTTCCATGTCATCATCTGCCTAACTCCTAACTCATTCTCAAGTCAAGCGTCATGGCTTGAAACTACATCCTCTTTTCTATGGTCCCATAATCTGCTTCTTTTAGTTTTTCTGTAGCACTTACCAAAATATTTTGAAATTACTAACTTAGCTTCACTAGACCCTGAGCTCTGACAGAAGAGATCCTGCCTTTTTCCTCGTATACCTCATAAATAAGTGCCTAGTACATAACAGCAGCTTATCAAAGAGTGTCTGTTGAATGGAACTGGACATATGTCCTAAATCCAGCATGAAGTTTTATGGAATTCATTAAAGTGTTATCATATAGCTAATAAATAATATTTTCCAGTAGTTGAGGTACAAATTTCACTCAATAAGAAAATCCTTTTTTAAAAACACTGCATTTCCTTTTAGCTAACTGAGGTTTATTATTTACCTTGGTTGCAGTTTGAACTTGAGAGTTTTGATGATTTTTAGGTGCCTGGAGGATACAGTTGCATTGTAGAGAGGGAGAGACATATCCCAGGGTCCCTGTCCTAAACTGCTGATTGCCTATTTTCAATTGATATGGGGTTGGGACAACAGTACACTTTCTGAAGAGCATTTCTTTTTCTAAAGTAAAAATTTGAAGTGCTTTATACTGCCCATTAACTAAGTTTTCAAATTGTCTGACAACTGGATTCTTCTTTTTCATTCTATTTCATTTTTAACTTCTTAGTTCTGCTCTTCCCACTTAAAAAGATCAATGCACTGAGAATATGCTTATGTTTCCTACTCAGGGTTTAGAAGTCCTCTTCTTTCAGTCCTAAATAGTTCCATAGAGGATTTTATTTATATGGAGATTCCTTTCCATTCTTGGCAATCAAAGCTCAAATAGCTCAAGCCATCACCAGAAGAAACCTTCCCAGGTGAGTTTATGGTAAACAAACACAACTCCCTTTCCCCTGAACATTATTTACAACTATTGATATCTTTATTTGAATCTAGAATTACTGCATCTCAGAGCTGTAAGAGATCATTTACTGGACTGTGAACTCTTTGAGGTAAAAGACTGTGTTTTAATTTCGCTTCATCTCCTGTGCTAGAACCATGCCTAGTATACAGCAGATATTCATTAATGTGAGTGAATTCAAACTCACGGTTCAGTAGTTTTTAAACTATGGACCTCAGACTACAAGATTTTTGCAGACTTGGAATAGCACAATAGGAACCTGTGTTTCATGAAGAACAGTTGCATCTTTCTTCTTTACATTAGTTACATATGGTTTCAAGTAAGATTTCAGTTGTAAAGATGTTCCACTGTTAAAAAAGCTTGAGAAGCTCTGATATTAATATATCTTTTCTCATTTGTTAATACGTTTGTCTCTTGAAATATACTGGAAGATTATGACACCAGGAGTTCAACTCTGTCTAAATAATAAGTTTAAAACATACACCCCTCACCCACACACACACAGGTGTACACACACACGTTCTTGCATGCACACACCCCACTGTTTAATTGAATTCTATTATGAATTAGATGTTATGTCATGAGACTTCTCTAGTCCTAAATGGTAATCATTATTGATAATGTCATCATTTTTTTATTTTATTGTTGTACTGGGGATCAAACACAGGGGCATTCTACCACCTAGCTACATCCTGGCTCTTTTCTTTTTCTCTTTGTTTTTATTTTTATTTTGGGCAGAATCTTGGTAAGTTACCTAGACAAGATTCAAAGTTTCATTTCTCCTGTCTCAGCCTCCCAAGTGTGGGATCATAGGTTTGTACCACTGCACCTGGTACTAACAGCCTCCATCTTATAAAAAAAAATAAATAAATAAAAACAAAAAAACTCTAAGGCTCAGAAAACTAGCAATTTACCTTAAAAAGGTTTATTTAAAATTCATTTCTAAGTGGATCAAAGATTACACTCTTAAAAAAATAGAAAGTCTTTTTATCTGAATTAGGAAAAATAAATAGAATAAATAGGAAAAATTTAAATCGGCATTTTAAACAGAGAAAGTAGTTGTAAACTACATGAAGGAAAAGAATTGGTAAAAGTCAAACCTAAATAAATGCAGGTATACATGGAAGAAGGAGTAGCAGTGTATGTAGTATCGAGTTCCTAGCTCCTCACTAACATAAGTAGGGAAGGTTTTTCTTTAACTATCCAGTGTCTGAGAATGGTGCAAGGAAGGGGACACCTGCAGAGGTAGAAGAAACTGAAATTGAGAGAAGGTGAAGAGAATGCAACAGAAAAGACCCAGCTCCACTGGAAATCGTATTTCAATTTTAATGCAAGATTTGCAACCTTGAGAAAGCCTAGAAATATATCAGGAATTGGGGTGAGTGATCATAACTAAGGGATCTGAACAGTCTGACCATAAATGTTTCAGGGAATGTATTAGAAAGTGAACTGTACTTGTTGGAATTTTTAGAATCATTCTCAAGTAACAATTCCCTTCCTTTTCTTCTGGAGTAGGTCGTAAGGAGATCTGGAATGGCAGAGAAGGGTCTTTTGAAAAGCTAAAAATGTATCCTTCAGTAGACAAACCGCGTGCAGCATGGTTCAGCTAGTTGATGGTTTGGTGATGTTAATTATTTCATTCTAAAGCTTAGTCCCAATTACTACTGGAATTAAAACAACTCTATTCAATTTTACCAACCCAAATTCCACTGAGGTAGATAAATATTTTTAAACTAGTATTCTAATGAAATGTCATCACTATTATTTTAGGAAGCATATTAAATTTAAATTTCATTTAAATAGAAAGCAAGTTGCTTTCCTTTAAAGAATTATGCTGTTGCCTGTGTTAAGCAAATAATAATTAACACAAGTACATACAGTTATAATTAGCGGGGAATTTAATTAAACAAATATGCCAACATAACCAGATGCATGACAAAGTAATTGTAATATACCTTGCCAATGTATTCTTTCCATTTTATAGTTCTTACATAGTAATTATAAAGCTATCTTTTTTATTTTATTTTTTTTTTTACAAACAGAAGTTCTAAATACAAGTCTCCTAAAAGCCATATTCAAGTTAAAGAAAGAAAGAAAAAAATCTTACCAAAGGGAAAGCAATGGAAAATGCAATTCATTGTATCACTCAGAATTTCTGGTATGTTCAGTCGATTTAAGTTCTTTTTTGAGCCCCCTCTGAAAGCTACCAGATTACATTATTGATTCAGTTTTTGGGGAATGTGTCCTTAAGCTGGGAGAGAAAAATACTGTATTTTTAAAAGATTGATTTTACATAACCTAGCAGAAAAAAAAAATCCTTAGACAAGAAAGCAAGTCACGTAGAAATCATAAGCTATTTTGTGTCCCCAAAAAGTTAAGAGATAGGTAAATTACCAATACAATACAATTCACAGGAATTCACAGGTAAAGTGTAATTCACAGGTAAAGTACAAATATCTATTCTTTTTTTAACAGTGAGGAAAGAAACACGATGAGTTAATCTGACAGTTACTATACAGGAAAGATTGTAATATAAAGGAAAATAATTAATTCAGAAAAAAAGAAAAATTTAATTAGATATCTAAAATAAATTAAAGAATAAATTTTGATATCACAATGACATGCTATGTAAGAGTTTAAAACACTACATTCCCTTTTAATTTTTATCCTATACATTCAAAACTATGAATTTTTTCAGTGATCAAGAAACAAAGTGGGCCGGGGATTTAGCTCAGTGGTTCTGCTGCCTGACTCTCAAGCTCAAGGACCAGAGTTTGATACCCAGTACAAAAACAAAACAAAACAAACAAACAAACAAAAAACAAAGGGCCAGGGATGTAGCTCAGTGAGTAGTACTGCACCTGCCAGGCAAGCGCAAGGTTCTGAGTTCAATCCCCAGTACAAAAGAAAAAAGAAAAAAAAGAAAGAAAAAGAACGACTACTATAATAGAACACATCTAGAGATACACAGATACCTTTAATTCTTTCCTGAATCTGCCATCCTTAGAGGTATTCCATTATACTGAAGTTTTCAAAATGAGAACAGGCCATTTGATAATATGATCTAGTCTGCATTAAAGAAAATAAATAACTATTTAGCTTTTTAACTCCCTTCCCAACCCCGTCTCTCTGCCTTTGTCTCTTTGTGCCATGGGTTGAATTCAGGGTACTGCACACTCCAGATAAGCATTCTACCACTGAACTACATCCCTAGCACTCTCAGCTTTTTAAATTTTGCATTGCACAAGCTATGTCTTTAGCAGTGATTAATTCGACCAAAAGGCAGGTGGGCTATAACTATTTGTGTTCAGGGATCATTTTCATTTAAATGGAGGTGCTGAAATTGGGGGAACACTCAGTTAAATGAAAGTATAAAATTTCACTAAACAAAAACAGTTGCTCATTTTGCAGAAAACTTGTATTCACAAACAATACAACAATGACAGCAACAATAGCCTACTTCTACATTGGATTGGGGATCCTATTTACCTTAATTAGTTAGAAAAATTCCCTCACACGTTAGCTGATGGTTACAACAACTGTAGTTCCCAAGGGATTCACATCTGTATTTAATGATATACTGAGACTTGAAAATGTTATATGTTCTCTGTATAATGACAACCAAACTCTTTGAATTTTGAATCTTCTTTCTTCCCCAATACCTTCCAGATGTCAGCTATCACACAAAGAATATAGAAGTGTGTGTTTGTGTTTGTGTGTGTTAACAAATCATCACTCGCTGAGCTCATTTAGTCTTTACAACTAACCTATAAGGGAGTCATCTTGTTACCACTCACATCAGAGACAAGGGCAAACATCACAAGATAAAAGAAATTCTACTGAGAGAAAAGAAAACTTTTCATGTCTCAAGATTCGTTTTTATTTTATTTCAATAAAATATAATTTAAATATACATAACAATCACACTCATCAAAGTAAATTTGTACCCGTACATGGTATATCTTGATTCCTCTTTTTCTTCTAATCCTCTGCCCTCCCTTCAACTTTCCTTATTTACAAATTTGTTTCCATGTTTCCTTCTTTTCTCATTTTTTTCTTTTTCCTTCCTTTTACCCCGTATTCCTTCCCAGTTTCCCTTTCCTTTTAAGCAATTTCCTCATATTTCATATTGTCTATTATGCATTTTGGTCTTTACTGACTCTTTCAGTTTTTGACACCAGACAAACAATGCAATATTTACACATATGTGTCCCATTTATTTCACTTGAGTATAGTCTCAAGTTGCATTCATCTAGCTATAAATGTCTCAAGTTTATCTTTGTTTATGGTGGAGTAGTACTCCATTGTAGAAAACACATCTTGGGCTGGGGATTTAGCTCAGTGGCACTGTGCCTGCCTCAAAAGCTCAAGGTCCTGAGTTCAATACCCTGTACCAAAAAACAAAACAAACAAACAAATAAACATCTTTTTTTATCCATTCATCAATTGATGGGCATTTGGGTTATTTCCAAGATTTAGCTATTATAAACTCGGTCCCTATAAACATGGGTGTGCATAATCACTGTGGTATGATGCTTTTAATTCTTTTGGGAAGCTACCCAGCAGAGGACTAGCTGGCTCAAATGGAACCTCTAATCCTAATTTTTGAGGAATCTCCAAACTGACTTCCACAGTGGTTGCAACAGGGTATACTCCCATCAACAGTAGAGCAGGGTTCCTTTTTAATTTTTATGGGCCCAGCATGTTTCTGCTGTGCTACTCTGCTGCTACCTTTTCTATTTTAAATGAATTAAAATGTGTTACTCACATGTACCAACTCCTCACAAGGAATGTACTCATTATGTACTGAATACATGTACTAATAAAAAATAATTAAAAAATCAAAACAAGACTAAGAAACTTTCAAGTAATTTTGTGAGCTCCCTTAGCTGGTAATTCCTAGGACTGTGAAGGGCCACTAAAATCAGAAATGTCCAGTAGAAACCTGTCGTACTACTTTTAAGTAATTCTTACTTGTTTTGCAATCCTTCCCTCTGGTTTCTATAGTTAAAAACAAAAGATAACTCTTTCCTTTCAAAAGGGTTTTGCTGTTGCAATTTTTTGGCTAGATACTCAGTCACAGTGAAGTCCTCAGTGTAGACCAAAATAGGGTAGTGAAAAAACTTTAACCAAACTTTCATTTGTGCAGTTTAGTGACTTACAGAGATATAGAAATTATAACTGACACTTGGTCTTGATGGTATGTATGTATGTATGTATGTATGTATGTATATATGTATGTATGTATTTTGTCTTTTAGGGGTTGAACTCAGGGTCTTGTACCCACTAGGCGAGCACTGTGCCTCTGAGCTACTTCCCTAGCCCGCTTTATTTTATTTTATGACAGGGTCTCACTAAGTTAGCCAGGCTGGCCTCAAACTTGCAAACTTTTTCCCTTAGCTTTCCAAGTAGCTGGGATGATAGCTGCGTGCTACCATGCTTGGTTTTGAACCTCATTTTAATGTACCTAAATATCATTTATGAGAGTCTGCCCCTAAAAAGCAGTAGTTTCACTAGGATTCTGAGACCAAGGTAAGGACAGCAACAGTGGTTATATGGAGAGACCAGGAACTTGTTTTCTTCTGGGGGATAAACCCAATGAATGACTCTCCATATTAGTATTTCTCAAAATGTAGTTTCCAGATTGACAGCATTAACACTACTGGGAGAATTTAGAGATGCATAAAAAGCTCTGGCCATGGAGAATTTATACTAACATCATAAACTGGAGTCCATCAAACTATTATTTTAAATGCCCTCTGATATGGTTTAGATATAAAATGCCCCCCCAAATCACATGTTTGGAAGGTGACTGGATCACAGGAGATCTATACTCATCAGTGGATTTACTCATTGATCAATTCAGTAACTGAATATGTCCTTAGGAGGTGGGACCTGGTTGGAGGTGGGCCACTGGGGGCATGACCAGGAAGGGTTATTCTTGTCCTCGCATTGTTTTTTTTTTTTTTTTCCACTTCCCAGATAACATGGGTTGAGCACTTTCCTCAGTCATGCCCCTTTGCCATGTTGTTTCTGCTGGATTCTTTGAAATGTGAGCCAAAATAAACCTCTCTTCTTCTAAATTACAGGTGTCCTATATTTTATCCCAGAAATGGAATAAAACATCTTAGTATGTTCCCATATTATAAAGAATGTGTATTAATAATATATAGCATTACTAATATAAAGTGATATGTTTATATATGCTGTGTATAACAAATGAAAAGTGCAAAGATTATTTTTTGTCAAAGTCAATACACTATCAAATTTTGATGTAGTTTGTCTTTTCTCTATGATAAAAAGTTTTTTAAACAATTATGATCATATTGGAACTATTCACTTTTTCATTTTGGATATTTGCCATTGACATTAAAAATATTAGGTGAATACTAGTGTAATTACTACATAACACTGCGCGCTCTAAATGCATCATGATTAATTCACCATTTCCCTATTGCAGCATTATTTAGTTGTTTCCAATTTTCTGTTGTTATAAACAAGCTACGATGAACATATTTATAAAAAATATTTACTCACATACCAGTGTACTATTTTGGTATACGTATCTGCATGTAAAAAATACTGAGTTTAAATATCTCCACAAGTATTTACTGGTTGTATTAATCAATGCTCCTAGCAGTAGAATATTAAGACTGTTCCCTGATTGACTATTTCACAAAGGTGAGTAAATGATTTCTTATTTAAACTTTGGTTCCTAGTGGTATTGACTTTTTTATTCATTCATCAGCTATTATGATAGTTTTGCATATTATCTGTTCTCATCTTATTTTCCCTTTTCAAGTTGTCATATTTTTATAGGTAAAATAAAACCCAGCAACTTCACACTGTTCAAACCTAAAAGCTTAACTCTCAGAATTTCTAAATTGTACCACTTCCACAGTGAAATTCTAAAGTTGTATCACTTATATGTACAATGATAGAATTCTTGGGAACATTGGACATACATACATGAAAAGAAGAAAAGACACACATTACTAGTTGCAGTATCATCTTGGGTCCCCTTCAGATCTCTAACTCTATATCCACTAGGATTATAACATTTTGGACAGGCAGAGACACAGATGAGACAGAAAGAAAAATGGAGCATAAGAAAATCAGTTCTCTTCAGGAAGACAGTGAAGTTTCAGAGAGGCAGTGAGTCCACATCTCTTCATGTGCTTTTTTCCTCATGCTTTCTTTGCAAGCCACTTTAGTGAAGTCTCACATTAGGAGGGTAAAGAAACACTTTACTAGCAAAAGCCATCCCAGTATGCTGTTTGGTCAGTAGAGGCAAAAATGAATGATCCATGTAAAACTGCTTACAACTAGTATTGCCAATAATTTTGCATAGGGACATGGTTAGAAATGAATAAAATCATACAGACAACTTACCAACTATTTGCTCAATCAAAAAAGCTGATTTGCACAGGTGGGTTGAAAGAGCCATGAACTCATCTTTATCTTCCAGGAAGCTAAAGTCTAGCCCTAGTTCTGTCATCTAAACTAATTGTCGGACCTTCACTGAATCAATAGCCAATCTATGAGTCAGTTCATTTTTTTTGTAAAAAGATACTCTACAGTATCTTTCCAGTTCTAAATTCTGTAAATGCATTGACAGTTGGATAATACTATAGTCTGCTTCTTTTCTGTATACTGTATTTGGTAATAGTATATTTTTATCAAGGGAGACTCAGCAAATCTTTCAAAGTAGGCTCTTAAGCACCCTTAAATTCTCACATATGCTAGAAAATATAAGGCTTTTTATGAGTTTCACGTGTCTGTTTCAAATGTTTTAGAAGAATAGTGTTATCCAAGCTAATTAAATCATTTCATCTGTGTGGTTCTATTCAATTGTTGGGATTTTTCCAAAAATGTTCCTGAGGGTATCTTCTGCACACACTGTTTTGTTCAAAACTTCAGAGGTAAACATCAACAAAGAATGTTAATCTCCCTTTTAGATTTCTTAATTAGTGAAGATTGAAGCACCTGTAGATTTATTGTTAAACTTAATTTTTAATTTACTGGTTTATCTGTGGTTTCATTATCCACAGACTGAATACATGCTAGTTTTGGTGCAGGGTTGTATATATGCCATGTTGTTTTTGTCATCAAGTTGTAAAGCTGGGCATTATGGGCCAAATAATAATAAGCTAAAACTCAAAAGATGATATGTATCTGTTTTTCTGTTAGAACAATATTGTATCAGATACTGCCCAAAATGAGTATTTTCAATGCTTTACAAATATTTTGTAACACTGAACTTTGTTGACTAAATAAAAAGCCCGTTTAAATCAGCCTGATAGGACATTAAACATATTGTGCTATACTTGAACTTGTTTTTTTTCAGGAAAGATTCTGTTGTATAGTGGAAATAATAATGATAGCCTGATGACCTCAGTTCTAGCTTTGGTACCAGGACGTCTTCTAAAGGAGGCACAGAATAGTGAAAAATCAAGCTAAAGGAAATGGTCACCAAAGCTAGAGTAAAAATCAGAAGTGTCAGGTATGCATGTGTGCAGTAAGAACAGATACACAGAGGATGAAGAGTAGAGGTTTGTTCTAGAAGATACTAGATTCTAACATTTGAAAGTAACAGATTTCTAGCAATTTTATGCCACCCTCCCCACCCCCATCTTATTCTAGAAACAGACACTCTCTTAAGGCATATAATGGTATATATGCTTCTATATCTCATCCTAATATCAGGAACCAAGATAATATTATGAA
This sequence comes from Fukomys damarensis, assembly GCF_012274545.1. Taxonomy (NCBI): domain Eukaryota; kingdom Metazoa; phylum Chordata; class Mammalia; order Rodentia; family Bathyergidae; genus Fukomys; species Fukomys damarensis. The sequence continues at coordinate 33,909,567 of NW_022900916.1, forward strand.
AAGTTTGTGTTTTAAAAACATTACATGTAATACTCAAATATGATCACTGAAAAGAAAAAAAAACATATTATACCAAAAATGCTACTTTCTTCATGACAGGGACTAAACAAATATGGAGAGTCTTCTGAATGCTTCTGTTATATAAATTTGCCCCGATTTCATAAAATTTGCTCTGCTGAGGTTACTGCCAGAGAGAACTGGAAAGCAGATGAATCTACTGCCATCTTTACACTTTATTTTCTTCTTCTGCATTCCTTCTAATACTCTGTCCATCACCTCTCCACCCAACATCCATGGACTGGTGTCCTTTTTTCTTGTTTCCCTCAACTTTCATCTGAACTTCAACTGAACAGGCCCCTTCTTTCAGCCTGCTGTGGGAAAAAAGGGTCAGTAACTAAGTTATCAGGCTGTAAGTATCTGATAACAATTTATGTATAGTGGTGATAAAGACAGGTTTAGATGTCTGTACAGTCATACTACCAGGTCTTGAACTTGACCATTTACTGTTGTGAAACCATGAAACATATGTAATCTTGTTAAGCGTGACTCTCCTCATCTCTAAAATGACAGTTTCTAGGCAGTGGGGGCAAACCTATATCACACATGCTGCACGTGGCTGTTTGCTCTCATTGAAAGCCCTAACAGGTTCACTATCACTGTTTTAGGGATATAGCACTGAAATGACACAAAACACATAAACTCCAGATCTGTGCCCGAGACAGAAAATGCACAGTAAATTTACACATTATTTTAGGATATCATTAATAGGTTTTAATTATCACCACCTCATCATCATTTATTAACCCTTTCCAGAAACACTAGTATTTTAAAGAAAATTCTTCAGAGAAATAGTATTTTAATCCAATATTCAAAGAAAAAAAGGATTAGGTACTTATATAAATTGGGAAGTGCTGAACTGAATAAAAGCAAATGGATTTTTTTGATATGTAAAGTTTTAGAATTTTTATTACCTTAGGGTATAATGAAGTGCCAAGAATGGGATTACTAATAGTGTTTTCCAATTTTACTCTTATTTGATTACAGGACACTTTCTCTTGCCTAGAATATGTATCTTCTACTATCTTGCACAACAACAGAATCCTACAGAACACAATTTGGTGCAAAAGTCCTTAATGGAGAAGATTTTAATGGTGGAATCTGAGGAACTAATGGAGGGAGGAGATTTTGGACATGGGAAGCGGTCCTTTAATCCAACACGTTTCATCACATTTAAAACTGCCTACCTTTTCAATATGCTACTAGAATCCCTTTTATTCCTCTCCATCCACCAAAAATGCCTAAAAGCTTCAACGTTTATTTCTTAAGCATTTGAAACTGCCAAAGTATTTTAATTCTTGATTTTCCCTTAAGAATCACATAATCCTCTTTATAATCTACAGAATGAAGAGGGACACATTATCCAAGGGGGGGATATATATTTTAGGAAGGTTATTAAACTTCAAAGACTAAAAATGAATCATACTGGCATTTGGCAAGAAACATTAAAATGCATACAAACATAGTTTTCACATATAATATTAGGATTATTAAATATGAATCCATTTGACTCGTTAAAAGGTATATACATGTATATGAAATATGAATGAAAAAGAATTAACATGTGAATGAATTAACTTCCCATTCCTGTGACAAAATATGTGCAATAAACCATTTATAAAAAAGAGGGATTTATTTTGGCTCGTGGTTTTACAGGTTTCAGTCCATAGTCTCCTGGCTTTGAATCTCTCTGGGCCTGTGACAAGGCAGAATATCACAGAGGCAAAGCATTGGGAAAGTATGGTAGAGGAAGAGGCTCATCTCCAGGAATCCTGAAAGCAAAAAATGACAGAGAGGATGGGCCCAGGCTTCCACTATTTCCTTCAAGGTTAGCCACAATAACTAATTTCCTCCCACTAAGATCCACTTCCTAAAAGGTTCTACCAACTCCCAATAACACCAATATCTGGAAAACAGTCTTTTAACACATGAGAATTTGGGGGACATTTAAAATCCAGCATTTGGGAGGGGCTTAGAGGCGCTGCAGCTGCCTCACAAGTGTCAGGTCCTAAGTTCGATCCCCAGCACCGATAAAATAAATAAAATCCAGAATGTAACATCATGTTCATCCTATTTGTACTGTATTTGTACATACTACAAATATGCACCAATGGGTTTCTATGTTTTTCTCCCAAATACAGAACTCTTCAGGAGCTGAACTCTTCAGAACTCTTCGGGCAGTTAAACCATTTTTTTGTATTCCTAGTGTCTGGGATTTCATAGGCAACAATAAATTATGTATCTGATGAAATAAATAAAGTAGGTGTTGATTTAATTATTTTCTAGTAGTATCTGAACTTTCACCCTGGGTCATGGTTGCTAGAAGTATATTAAAGATGTTTTCTTCATAGCTCAACAATTCATAATTCTCTCATTTCAACGACAACATTCAGATGTAGCCATTAATATGATCTTTAACCTGTCAAAATAAGAAAAAAAACTCTAGGGCAAATGGCCTGAGTTCAAATACTGTCTCTTACTTGTTATGTTAACTTAGGAAAGTTAAACATTTATTTTTTTACATTCCTTCTCATCTGTTACAAAATGGGGGTGACAAAGAGTCAAACAGGATCAAATGAGTCAATCAGTCTAAAGGGACATAGAACAATGTAAGTTATATGCATGCAAAGTGCTCAGGATTTAGGAGCAATAATTCAAAAACAAATTGACTGGGGCAGGGGGTGTCACTGAACACATATTTAGCTGGAATTTAGATCCATGAATATTTGTGATACTCTAGGTCTGAATATTCTAAGAATGTTAGTATATAAAAGTTTTCTACAGCTAACAAAAGACATCCTATATTATGGTATCTTTGCTCATTTTAAACCTTCACTTAATCCAAGCCAAGACTTTTTTTTTTTTTTTTTTTCTGATATCAGGGATTGAACACGGATTCTTGTGCTTTCCAGGCAGGCAGCAGCACCACTGAGCTAAATCCCCAGTCCACAAGCTGAGACTTGATGGCATTTAAAAGCCTCTCTAAGAAGAATCCACCAAATAGTTATGATTCCAAAATTTCTCAGGAAAAGAGCTGTTAGACAATTTTCTCTTATCTTAGCCTGGTGATTTCCAAAGCTTAAGCATCCTTATGACATTCCTTTAAACATCTAAATAAAAAAGTAAACATAGTCTACAAATTTAAAAAAATTAGCTGCTTATTTTTCTCCTCAAACTATTTCCAATCCCTTCTTTACCTCAGCAGAGAAATCCTGAGCCATTTAAGTAAGGCCTTGAAATGGAGCTTATGTTCAATAGCACATATTTAACATTATATCATTTCCTCCTGCAATTCGTTTTTAATGTAGGATCTACTATTATCTTCACCTATAAGAAGAGGGCCCGGGAAAAAAGGGTGGTATCATAAATATTAAGGCATAATGTTAACATCTGCTTATCTGTTTACATATGGAAAATGAAATCTTGAAGAGCTAATCTCACAGCTTTTTAAGTAATATACAGTGAAGCTAGGAAACATATTTAGTCTTTAATACTTATTTTAAAGAAGCAGCTGGACGGCTGTGGTCTTGTCTATTTTCCCCTTCCTATTCTACAAGTCCGAGGTTAGCATTTCCATTATAATAACTCCAAGAGTCACTATCTTTGACTACAGTGATTTCCCCTAAAGGAATCATCAGATCAGTTTCAAATATTTTTAAATGATTTGAGTCAATATTTTATGTAACTTTCCAATGTGATTCAAACATGCTTTTCAGAATTTCTTCCCATTTTCTATTTTCTTAGTTGCAATGTATGAGACTAAAAGAAGTTTCACCTCATCATTTCTCCCATCTCTCAGATAATGATACACTCTCTGACTTCTTCATCATTTCCATAATTTTTATTTCCTGTTCTTAGGGTAAGGTTATTGGTCTCCAGATAGTACAACATGAAATATTTTATGTTTATGCATAGGGTAATTTTTAAATGGAGAGGGACCAAAGCTCTCACCACACTTATAATGGGGTATATGACATAAAAAGGTGAAGAACTAGCAATACTTAAGAGGTTTATTACATTTACAGAGTCATAGTTACAGTTTAACAGGTCCATAGAGATAATCAAGTTCACTAACTTCACTTTACAGGTCAGATAATGAGAGATTAAAAAAGCTAAGTGAATTTGAAAGAATCTTTGTGGAAAAGTGACTTTATCAAAACTGAAAGTGGAAATATAGGTTTCCTCAATTATTTAAACAGTCCCACTTAGTACCGTAAACTGAACACAAGTATTTACGAACAAACAAGAAAGAAATGTCATCAAGACAGAAACTGTGGTTAACTTATTTTCTATAATGTGGCAATACCTTTTAGAAAAAATAATAATTATGAAAACTACATAGAAAATATATGAATGAATATGAAAAATATACTCCCTATTCCTCTAACCACCCCTTAAATTCTTATGTGGCCTGATGTGAAGTTCCTTGTGACACCAATGCGTCAATGTCTGCTCTGTTGTCTGGGTTGTGGGAGTGGGGACTGAACACTGCTAATTCTAAGGAATCAGAAAGTGTTGAAGACAAGATGTTTTGTCAACTTGAGCAGCGATGGACCTCCCTGGGAAAACAAGGATGCTCTCAATAGAAGATAAAACTTAATTTTTCAGCCAAACTGTCATGATGCCTTGCTTGCCTGCCTTGCTACCTAAAACAAAGATTGGTCCTCAGCAAAGCAAGATTACCTTTGTTGTTTCTCAATAAATCTGGGGGTTTGAGTTTGTTTGGGGCTTCACTACATTTTGGTGAGGATCCCTGGCCCCCTGACATTCATCTCTCTTATCAGGGTTAGCTGGCCCAAACCCATCTCCTAAGGTATCATCAATGTTTTCTTACTTCACTTTCTATCTAGTCCAAGTACTATCATGACTTAAACTAGCACCTAAATATTTATGACTCCTTTACGTATGTGCTGCTTCCTTTATGAGCTCTTGAGAGATACTCCTAATTAACTAATTACTTCTGTTGCCACAAATTTAAAACTAAACTTTATTTCTCCAGAAATCTGTTCCTATTATTACAGTTTATATTTCAAACAAAGTTTCTGCAATATACTCAGCTGCTTAGGAGAGGCCTTCTGGTAAACTTAGCCTCTTTCTTTAACTCCAATGGCTTGTTAAGACTGGTAATTCTACCGACAAGACCCCTTACTTTGGAAATAATCTTATTTTGGTTGTGAATACTTCTCAACCAAACTATAAACTATAAACTATATTCACTGCCTTTGGTTTTGCCCCATACAAAATATCCTCTATACTACAACCATGTTGTGGGGGCAGAAGACGAAAAGGTTGAGTAGCATGAACAAAGAACGCAGGCTTTTGGCACATTGTAAGGATTATGTCATTCCCTACACCCTTTCCTATACCATCTTAAATTCAAATTAGATTAAATCATTCTGACCTAAACCTATAAATGCTATTCATGAAATCCAAGTTACAATCTCTATATAAATTGTGCCCCCAGATTTATAGCCTTGTCCACTTTCATACCTCCAAATACACTCAGCACATGAGCAGTGAGTAATCTGTACTTGTGCACAGGTTATCTCCAACTTTAGAGGTTCTGTAAGTTGAATCCTCATGCAAGAATGTGCTTCCTTCCTTGTCCACCTGCCATCCTTTAAGATTTAACAAATATAGCTGGGCATATTGATGCATGCCTATAATCCCAGCTATACTTGGGAGGCTGAGTCAAGGAGGATCACAAGTTTGAGGCCAGCCAGGACAAATCAGCAGGGTTTCGTCTCAAAATAAAGGGTTAGGGATAAAGCTCAATGGCAGAGTACATGCCTAGTATGCATGAGACACTGGGCTCATCATTAAAAGAAAGACATAACATATATGTATAATGTTAACCGAACATTTCTGGGCCTCCATAGGTAAAGATCATTTAATCCCTACAGTTCGCCTCTGTAACATTAATTATATCTTGCTGTACCTATTAGGTACTTAATATATTTTACTTCTAGAGACTTTGTTTCTAGTTTACTTATAACCTAAGGTCCATTCTAAATTTTTAAGTATATTCTTTTGCTTAAATAATATCAAATATCTACCATGTATAATTCTTGAGTGTATTAACAATACAAACATGAATAAGTTCAAGGCCCTAACTCAGTGAGACCACAGTAAGGTAGCAGATTCAAAAAAACAGACAGTTACAATGAGGACAACAGCATTGGTCTCAACAGAGAATGGTTATTTTGGCTTCTTCATACCTATATTACCAACCGATGAATTTTTCCTGTTATTTATATGTTGCATTTATTTATTTTCTAAAGAAAGGCCTTACTCAAAAGATTAAGTTCTTTGATCTTTGAAAGAGGGGGTCAATACGATAGGAAAAGGCCATCAAGAATATTTTACAGAGGGCCAGGGATTTAGCTCAGTGGTTCCACCGCCTGCCTTGCAAGCGCAGGGACCCGAGTTCGATCCCTGGTACAAAAAAAAAAAAAAAAAAAAAAAAGATTTTACAGAATACATAAAAAAAAAAAAATACTGTCAGAAATGCAAGAATAGCACTGGGGATTTAGCTCAGTGGTACCACTGCCTGCCTTGCAGGTGCAAGGTCCTGAATTTGATCCCTGGTAGGAAGGAAGATAGAGAGGAAGGAAGGCAGACAAGAGTGACCAAATCTCAGATAAATGAAATTATACTGAAGGGGGGCAGCATTAGCAACACATGACACTGAATGTAGGAATACAAGTGGGATAAAGTCTGATAGCACCAGTTGAGCATTTAATAGGAATAGAATTGAGAAACTGAGACTCTGATAAAACAGGTCCAACATTTTCTAAGGGCAGCAAAGCATGGCCTATTTCTTCTTTTCTCTAATCTTCTGTGAAGCTATCCATGAAGATTACACTTATTTGTTGGGTAAAATTTTTCCCAATTTCTCTTGCCCCCCACCCATTTCTCAGCCTGGCCAAAAAAGAAAAAAATGACCATATGCGTAACTTCTCCTTTGATGTATACTATTTTCAGTATACTTTGGGTTTCATGAGAGCACAGACTATGTCCTTCTGGACATCCTGGTGTTGACACCAGCTTTGATACAGAGAAGGTGCTAAATACATATTTTACAAATGAAAGACAAGCAAATGAAAACAGACAACCCAGAAAGATGGGCAGCATTACTTCCATGTATGATGGGAGCACTGAATCTCTGTAAAGTTAGCAGCAATGACAGCACTGAGCTGAACTCTTGTGACTCTGCTATCCACGTTATTTTCTTCTGATCACACAACTTCCCTTATAAAGTAACTGAAAATTAAATTTGTAAGTACTGAAGAAACATAAATGAGTTTCCAAGAAAAGGAAGATTAACTGGAAAAGATTTTAGATGTTGGTCTTAAAATAAATTGGAAAACTCAGAGGATATAACAATGCAGCCATTCCAAGGGAAAAGAGCAACTAAGAGGACAATTATAAGGGCCCTTGAAACAAGTGAAAGTGGAAGGTTAGATATGAGTATTTTGCAGTTTTAAGACAACATGTAAAAAACCATATGACAAGAAAGCTATAAATGAAGCTGAGGCTTGGATGGAAACAACAACAAAGAACTCACAAACACCCAAATCAAGATGCTGCTATTTATGGAGTCATTTGCTCACTTACATCATCCAGCTAACTTTTGCTTTTCCTGATTTAATTCAGTCCATGAAAACCAATTTAACTTGAATGAAAAGGAAACCAAGCAGTTTCTCAGAAGATGTAACACCCTCTTACATGCTGATGAATCAGATTTGGGTAGAGGCGATGTAGCAAAGAAATTTCAAACTATTTTGGGCTATGTGTTTTCTCAGGTCTTTCCCTTGCTAACCTTTACCATCCCAGATATTTTACTAATTGGAACTCTAGATTTCAAGCAGAAGTCTTAAGCTGTAATTTGGTACATCTGCTTAGAAATGTGACTAGAATCTCAAATGATTTAATTGTCACATTTAGGAATGGTGAACATTAGTGCAATGACAAATAACTACCAGAGAAATGATTATAAATGTCACTTTGTCAGGGAAAGAGAAAGGCAGGCTCCAACTTCATGTAAGCAATTAGAAGTGTCTCTGTGACCATAAAATAAACTGGTCCTCTAGATGTTTTGAAGATGTCTGATGAAACAAGAACCTTGAAAGATTCAGTAAGCCCATCCAGGGAACCTCCTCTCAGCACACTCAGCTACAGAACATCCATTAGTGGATGGTCCAAAGTTGAGTTTAGGGGCTCCATGATCCAATCACCTTCCAAAAGCCCTGACTCTTGAGCATGACACTCAGGTTGATTAATCATTATATCATCCAAACTATTAACCCTGATAATAGAAATGTAAGGTCAGGTAGAAAGATGGTGATTCAATAACTGATCAGTGAGAGAAGGATTTGGGTGCAATATAGGCTTTGCAGTGTTTCAGATCATACCAGGCCATCAGTTCCTACATCTGCAAGCCAATAGGACTGATCTAGGACAAAGCCATGTCCCTGACTAAGTAAAAACCTACTTGTTTCTTATACTCTGACTATACAGATTCTTTCTGAGTATGAGAATAGGGAGCAAAAAGTTAATAAGACATTCTCATCTGAAAGACCAAATTTTCACAGGATGTAGATGTTGCAATTATGTGGTAATGGCTGATAGTCAAAAAATAATTAATATTATATTTAACTGTTGGCTTTTCTTGTGGAATCATACAGATTTTAATAAATACTGTCTCAGAATCAGAATGGTTATGTTGAAGTTGGAAGTAGGGAGCAGGAAACACTACAGAATCTAAGAAGTCAAGTTGTATGCTCAGACTGATCCTATAAGGGAAAACAACTCAATCAGTACATTCAATATATGAGGATCAGAAAGGGACATTATTATCATGACTTTATCAACATATATTACCATATGTGTATTTAAATGCATATTCATGTATTATTTTATTGGCTCTGCAGTGCATACCAATTTCTGTGAATATTTCTTGTTATTTTAAATAACTGATGCTATTATTAATTCTCCTGGAGTTCTTATTGCAAGTTAAACATCTAAACATGTGTCCTATAAGGAAAATTAAATTATAAAAGTGATATCAATCATTATCACTATTACTATTGTCACAAAAGCAACAAGGAATGTATCATTTATTTCACTAAGTATATAGTTGTGATTATTCTGGACTATATTGTTTTCCTTTTTTTTTTGGTACTGGGGATTGAACTTGGGTCCTTGCGATTGTGAGGCAGGTGCCGGAACCACTGAGCTAAATCCCCGGCCCTGGACTATATTGTTTTCAATGGTAATTTATAACAGGCGTGTTCACTGCAAAGCATTCTAATACTATAAAAAATAAGTAAGTTTCAATATAGAACAATAATAGTTATTTCAGAAAACTGAATCATTAGCAATTTAGAATAAACATAACTTAAAAGCTGAAAGAGAAATCTCAGAACTTCAGAGCAACAGAATGTTACTGGAATTATGTCACTCATATTATGGTTTAGATATATTTCTAAGGGTTGCCTGAACTAACCGTTGTCTTGACATACCTGAATCTTAATGTTCCCCAGTTATATTTTTACTGGGTAATGCCTTTTTTCTGAATCTCTGATTTTCTCTCCTGAACTTATTTCTCTTTTTTCTCTCTTGCTTCTTTTCTTTCTTGCTTTTTTCTCTTTGCTTATGCTTTCTCCAAAATGCTTTATCAAGACCCTGTTCAGAAAAAAATCTCTATCCTAACTTATAAGACCATTATAGAATATCTCACTATCAGTCTGGCTGTTGGAAGAATCATGGGAAAGATGGGCTAAATTGCTGTGACTTTGAAATGTTGGGGCAGCAGATAAAAAGATTTCTACATTCTGTTTGAATTTTCCCTATGCCATCTGTCATGGCTTCTGTCTAGATGTCTCCCCAAAGCCTCATGCAGTCATTGGTGAGGCCTTTTCAATGGTGGCTGGATTTAGAGTGTGTGACACTGGGATTGATTTATGGTGCAATGGTAGGATCAAGGACACTAGGATTAAGGGTATGAGTGCTACCTCCTCTAAGTAGACTGGAAAAAATATAAGGGATAGAAAGAGCTGTGGCCAAACCTTGTGGCTTTGCTCTCTCTGCTCACCACAAACTGTTTCTCCTCTGTAATGTCTGTCTCCCATATTACCCTGGCTTGGAGCCAGCTGATTATGGACTGAAACAGCTACAAACTGTGAGCATCTACAAACTGTAAGTAAACTTTTCTCTCCTTAATTTATGGGTGTTGGGTATTTTGTCTCAGCAAGAAGAAAAGTAACTAAGACACTAAGCCATGTGTATCATTACAAATCTGCTTCAACGAGGTTTCCTCTTTGTAAAAAATGAGTACTCAATTACACAGCTACCAAGAACTACATGCAACTCTACACTGAATACCAAGGCAAGATTTAATGAAAAGCAAATTCTCCGAAAGACAAGCAAGTACAGGCCTGCCTGTGTGTAACTTAAACAGGCAGAAATGCACTGTGGCTCAGTGAGTTAAAAATAGAAAATCGATTAATTTCTATAATTAATATATGTTAATAATTATAATTTGTAAAAAAATCATTCAGAAAAAATTTAAATTATAAAGGTTACTAGGAAATGATTCTGGCATTAGGAAAATTAATGATGAAGAAACTACAAAAGGAAACTGTGAGTTCATTAGCTAGGGTACAATTTTTCAAATTAAAAATTGGTATATTTCTTCATCTATAATACTACTTTAATATAAAATTTAACTAGAAAAACCTAAAGCTGTTTGTTTCTTTATCTAACAATTATTCTAAACAAAAAGAAAAGGTTTATTATGTTTAAAACAAAATAGTGGGAAATTAATCCAACTAGGATTTACTTGGATTGATTAAAAGTTGAAGATGGAAACATTAAAAAGTTAGGGCTAGGGATTTAGCTCAGTGGTTCTGCCTCCTGCCTTGTAAGCACAAGGTCCTGAGTTTGATCCCCAGGACAAAAAAAAAGAAAAAGAAAATATCAAAAAGTTAAAATAAATAAAGGCTATCAGTTAGAAAGACCAATTCTAAAAAGAGTAAGCAAATACATAACATGAGAAGCCATTTCTTCTTTTTTGATACTTTACTATGAACTTTAAAGCAATAAAGTGCCTTTAGGAAGGCCAAGATAATGCTTTTAAAACAACCTTTTCTCCCTCTGTTATAATAAGTATTTCTGCTAACACCACTGGAAAACACAGAAAAGTCAGGTGTAAACACATTCACTCAACAAATATTTATTGAAGGGATATTATGTGTCAGACACTTGGTATTAGACACAGGATATAAAATGTTGAAAATAACTGACACGAGTCCTTTCTTATAAAATTTATATGCTAGAGGAAGAGACAACCAAAACCAAGTAAACAGACAAATAAAATAACTGTGTTGTAGTAAGTACTTCAGTTTTTTTTCCTCATTGAGTTTACTGGTACATTTTAGGTATACAGTACAGTTACATTCATCATTGGGATCTTGTACCTTTACGTGACAGGTCTTGGTTCTCATTTTTTCCCCATACCCCTACCTTCCCTTCACCCCTCCCTCCCCTCCCCATTTAAAAACACTTTATTTCAATTTTTTCATTTTCTTCTATTTTTTTCTTTTCCCTTATTACCTTTCCCCTAGTACTTTAGTTTTTCACAAAAGACAGAGTAGCAAGAGGAAATAATTTTAAAATAAGCCACATATTTTTCTCTATTTTAAGACCTTTTAAAAATGTTTAAGTGCTTGTTATATATACTTATGAACATAGATTTTTTTATATTTTGAATCATTCACGTAAACTTTTATTCATAAGAACTTTTTATGTCATATGAGTATATTTGTAATAGCTTTTATTCTGAGATAGGCTAACATTTATAAAACACTGTTCACAAATCTACTTCCTATATGTTAGCTCATTTAATCTTCAAAACAAGCCCATGGACATACTTCTACTATCTGCATTTCATAGATTCAAAATATGAAGCAATATGTTTAACTAATTTACTGAAGATTGTACTGTTAATTAAAATCAAACCTAAAAGAGGTGGAAAAAAAAAAGCATAGCCATAATTTAAACCAGGTAGCTTGACTCAAGCATAAACTAATATCACCATAATGGTCACATAATATTCCCTCACTCTTATTTTATATTTGGAATGCAGATTTTTTACATTATGAAAATAGAAACAATAAAGACAAAAAATAGAGAAGAACAATGGAAGAAATAAATACAGAAATACAAAAATGCATAGTAGGAAGGAGTTTCCATCAGAATAAGTGAATATAAGGGGTTAAGAGAAAAGAGAAACAAATGAGCTTTCAAAGATTGTTTCCTTTAATTCTTTTGGGAAGATACCAAAAGATGAATAGCCGGGTCATACAGAATTTCTAGCTTTAGGTTTTTGAGAATCTCCACACTGATTCCTACAGTGGTTGTACTAGTTTACACTTCCACCAACAATGTAGAAGGGTTCCTTTTTACTCACAGCTTCTCCAGAATGTTATTATTTGATTTCTTGATCATGCCACTCTTTGTAGGGTAAGGTAGAATCTCAGTGTTGCTTTAATTTGCATTTCTCTAATGGCTAGTGATGATAAGCATTTCTTCATGTGGTTATTGGACATTTGTACTTCTGCGATGAAAAGTCTATTCATTTCACTTGCCAGGTTTTTGACTGGGTCTTTTACTTTGGGGGAGGTCTAACTTTTTTGAGTTCTTTATATATTCTACATATGAGTCCTCCATCTGAGGAATTACCAGGAAATTTTTTTCCCCAATTTTGTAGGATGCCTTTTCATTGTACTGGTTATTTCTTTTGGTGTGTAGAAGCTTTTTAATTTAATATGATCCCATTTTTTGATTCTCACACTATTTCCTGTCCAACTGGAGTTCTTCATATTACAGAGATACATGCATATCCATGTCTAAAGTAGCACAATTCCTATTAGGTAAATCTTGCAAGCAGCTATATGCCCATCAACAGATGAATGGATTAAGATAATGTGATATTCACAAACCATGGAACACTACTGTGCTGTAAAGAAAGATAAACTTGACTCACTTCTAGAAAAATGGCTATACTTTGAGGCCATAATGTTAAGTGAAATAAATCAGATACACAAACTTAAATATTGTTTCTCTTACATGAGAAAGAGTAAAAATAAAGAGTAAAATAAAAGATAGATAATAGGAAATAGGGAGACAGATTTTTTTCCTGGGGGAGGTGATCCAAGGGGAGCAGGAGGGAAGAAAGAGGGATGAAAAAAAAGAATTGGGATGTGTACGTACCACCTCCACACAAGGAATGTATACATTATGTACTACACACAGGTATAAGTAAAATAAAATTGTTTCCTCAGCAAATTTCTAAATACTGCAAATCTAGAAGTGATTATGTATTTAGAATAGCTTTTTTTATTTTAAAAGCTAAGGCTTTTTATTATAAATATAACAGTGGAAGAATCAGCCAGAAGCCTCTTGCTATTTGGGAGCATGGGCAACATGTACCAAACATTCAGCTGTCAGATATGTCCGGTTTGGATGATTTTTGATTCCATGTTCTCAACTAAAAGCTGCACAGACTCTGGAATTTTCTGAAACTCTTGGCATAACGTGATAAATGTGGGAGACACAAATTGATCGATACTGGTATCCTTTGCTGGAAATTCTAATTGTATTTAAGATTGATGTATGTTAGTTGAACAGATGATAAAATAATATAAAATTAGTTGCAATATTAAGAATAATTCTCATCCAATTCCTAGTTCTGTCTGTGCCTCTTCATGTTAACCTTTTGGTGCCTCTAAACTGTACACTTAATGCAATACTGCTATATCACACTCCCATGACTTTCTATATTGAAGAGACTTTTGATTCACCGAGTAATTACCATGCTTCACCGATTCCAACTTCCTCTAAAAGTCATTTTTGAAAAAAAAAAGCTTAAAGTAAAAGTACAATGAAAGGTTTAAGAGCTTGTGCTTTGAAACCAAATTCAAATAATGACCTATATTCAAATAATGATTTCTTCACTACTGATGAATAAACTGAGAAGTGAGGTGGGTGCGACTCGGGGACAGTGGCGACAGTTCACTATATCATTTCCTTTACCTAGGGAGCCTTTCACAGTGTTCTGAACACAGAACATGCTCAATAAATAGTTCATTGTGTATTCTCTATATCTAATTTTCCTGTCTATATTTAACAATATCTAATTCTCTTCTACATTTTTGGGGGCCTCCAGGAAATATGTGTTTGGCAGCTGTTTAACAGTCACATATCAGCAATAAATGAAATGATGTTGGTACCTAATTTGATTGTAACGTTTATAAAGTGCTTTGAGCCGACAGAAATAGTGCCAATAAACACTGTAAAACATAAAATCTCTCTCACCAAACTATCCTTTCTCCTTAGATTTATATCTCTCAAAGTAGGACTCCTATTTATTCCTTTCTCTATGAGATAGACACACCAACCTCAATACAGCAGTAAGAAACAGGGTAAGTGTAATTTTTTAAGAAGACTGATAGTGCCAGCGCACAAAAATGTCAGAGTAGCTGAAACATAAAGATTAGGCTCATTCACCTAATGTGTATGGCTTGATCATTAAGGCCTAATAAACAAATCGTGGGAATCCCTGTCAATTACATCCATAAAGAACAATGGCTGAAGTAGGAGGAACAATGGCAGCCACTGGGCTTTGGACTTAGTTTATAGTTTTGTGAAGGATGGCATCTAATTTCTAGAAAGATCTTGATGTTCTGAGAGAAATTCATCCACTGTCTTCATTTTTAGCTTGAATACATGACATGTCGCAGTGCTTTTGAGTGGGCTTCTGCCAGTGTGCAGAAACTGATGACATGGAACAGGTACCAACAATGGCACAGCTGCTAATGGGCACATTTAAATCAGCGGCTATTCTTCCCCTGCCATCATGCAAAGCCCCTTTTACTGCTTTAAAACAAACACAGCTTAATTTTATTTCCTGCCTGGCTTTGTATAATTTTGACATGTCCTCAGTCAAACACGACCCAGTCTTTCAATCAGTCCCTATTTTTCTGGAGATGAGAAAACAAGAGGAAGCTAAAGTAATTATTGAAAACTCATAAGCAGCAGCTTTAGCCTAATTACCTTGACTTTCCTTTTTAATTTTTCTATCGATTGTCTCTTGTTAATATACAAGTATTGACTGAGCCAGTAGAGCCTGGTGCTACTACGATAAGAATAGATGCCGTTGGGAAGCAGAATGTAATTAAGAGACCCAATATTCTGCTCTTCCTTTTCAGAAACATGCAGGTACAGAAAAGACTTTGGTAGGAGACCCTCTTAAGAATCATCAGCAGCTCCTAAACAGCAAGAAGCTTAAATGTCTTTACTGTCTGTTGTGCCTATGCCACCAGAGGGCAGCTGGGAAAAGGAAAAACAGCTCCGATTTCTTTGTTCTTCTTTTGATATTAAAAGAACAGGACATGTTTCCCCTATTTTCAGCATACAATCTAGAAGAACTTTCAGGTCAACAACTTCAGGGGAATGAGCAGCCCAGAATGAATGCTGCAGCCTTTGGAGTTGTGTATTCCCTTTCAAATGCTGTTGTATTTATAGTCTCAACTTTAAAAAAGGAACAGCATAAAAACAAGTTAAGACTGGGTGAACTAACCTGAATATTAATGTGTCACTGGCATTTCCTTTTAACAGATCCCTATACCTTTGTCTGGGAGAAATTTAGGTTTTTTTCTGTTGTAGGCTATGGAATTTGCTTAAAATAGATATGCCTATTTCTACAGTATTTTACACTTTTCAATTTTTCATAAATTGTTTTCTAGAACATGAATACCTTGTTGGTTGAAAGTCAATTTAAATTATCATCCAAGTGTAGTTCATTGTAAATAAATAGTAAAGTTACGTCCAAATCAGTTTTTAGGGGTCAAGATGACCCTGGTACACCAAGGTATAGTGTTGTGTTCTGTTTTACTTTAGCTTTTTAGGTAACGAAGAGAAAGGAAAAAGCAGGAATAGTAAGCAATCCTAAATCTCTAAACAAAGGTCTTCTGAAGGGCTGGCCGTAACCCTAAGGACTGTGTTGGTGTTGCAAAATGCAAGCAAGGCAGGAGTAGAAAGAATCCAATGGCTACAAAGGAGAAAAAAATGAATGAACAATCATTTGACAAAGAAAAGAGTTATAGACTGGAATACAAGAAAGATGGTATGCTGCACAGCAGAACCATCAGTAGTTCAGTCTCTCTCTAAAGCACGTTACAATACAACAAAGGCACATCAACTAAAAAGTGACAATTCTACAGATTTTTGTGGCATTTAATGAATGGGTAAGTGGATTTCTAATGAAATAACTTCATCATTTCCAGAGGGAATCATTGTAATCAGCTAGTTACAGGCATAAGTATACCGCTAATCCAGATGAGTAAGTGACAATTCATTGGAAGGAACTGAAAAAGTCATACTATAATCCTATATCAGTATAGGAAAGCATCAGATAATGTCACAGATACTCTCCCACAATACAGGTTTCAAAATATTCTAGTGAAATGTTGGTTCAGGTATTTTAGATAATATTTAAAATTCAGAAATCAAAGATGGAAAAATCTTTAGGATTTTGAATTATTTAACATTGAAGGGTAATGCTGTGCTACACACAGAGTTCACCTGGAGCACCTATATACGGGGTTTCCATAGTCCAGGAAATATTTTTGAAACGCCATTAAGTTCAAGGTGGTGGAATACAAAGGCAGATATGACTTGGGCTTTATTTCTACAAAAGTCATTCTCTAGTAGAGAGAAACACTCAATAAAAAATCTGACATAATGTCATAGTAAAAATTATTGTAGTATGTTAAGTCAGCTAAAGCAAAAAAAGGAGAGATTTCATTTTTCTTAAACCTAAACTGAAACAATTTTCTTAAAAACATAATTGAAAATAACAATAGGTTAGCATCAGAGCTGTAGCAGTGGAGAGGCCTTTGCATGCTCAAGTCAGCCAAAAGTTCAAGCAAGGAGACAACTAGTAGACTAGGCAGCTGCTATAAGGCTTACTTAAGGAGACACAGGGAAGGGCAAAGAGATGAAAGAAAAAGAAGTGGTCATCATGCACAACTTGAACAGTAGCTCTTAATGACTTCCTACATATGGCATCATGGAAAGTGGCTGAATCTGTTGTGAGGTAACTTGGATTTAAGTCCTAACTCCACTCTTTATTATGCATATGCCATTTTAAACCAGGATTATTTTAGATGGTGTTAGAAAACTGACTAAAAGTGCTAAGTAGGGTTTTATTGTAAATGATAGAAAATATTCTAGTTACTCTAAACAGAAAGGAATTTCATACAAGAAATTTGATGCTCACAGTATCATAGGAAGACGTGGTGGAGCTGGGTCTGTCTAAGGTGAGTTTCCAGTAATTCTTCTAAAATAACATTAAATAGGTGGACTCACCAGAGGAACTACTAGCCCTGTTACTATGAAGAGTGATAAGATCAATGTGATTTACAATTAATGTAAGAGAAAGGAAGCTTATCAAGTGACTTGCAATATTGTCACAAAAATGCCAACACTCTCATATTCCTCCAGGAAAACAACCATGCTACACACACACTCACAAAAATTGTTCTCAGCTCAGTTCCCCTTTTCAAATCTCATGAGTGCATCTGTAAGAGGACCTAATTTATACCCTAAATACTGTTTAAGGGAGACTAGGAAACACAGCCTCAAAGGGTGCACAAGGACAATGTTGAAAAGTTTCTTAAGTGCCAAAACACCATATCCACAACTGCAGATAATAAATTAACATTCATGATAGGATTTGCAAAAGTAGGGCAGTTTCAGAATTAGCAATCCAGTGGCTCTATATATATCCTTGAGGACTTCTTTCCCTTTTTCTTTTATTATCAAAAACTTATTCTGTCTTAATTTAAAAAATGGCTGCCACAGTCCTATTCAACACATGTGCAAATGCCACTAGTGACAGGAACAAATGGAAGGAACGATTTCATTGTATTATCTTTCAATCAGCAAATATCTTTCCCCCAAAGGCCTCAGGTGACTTTCTCTTACATTCACTGGCTAGAACTATGTAATTTATCCATGCTGCAGCACATCAGTGGCACAAGACATAGTATGAACATGACTGGTCTAGATGCTGACAAGCAGGACAAGACCCTTCCCCGAGGATATCACATTGTGGAGTGCAATCTGAATACAGATGGGATTGGACATGTAGGAAGAAGAGGATAGGGACAGATGTAGGTAGGTGAACAACCAGTTCAGCCAAGTTGCTCATATCCAACTCTCAGCGCCTTATGTCACTCAATTCTAAAAAGAGAACTGTATTTTTATATATACACTTAGTGTATTTTAGGTTAGTATGGCCTATAAGGGGACAATTTTTCTGGTGATAAGAAGAGTGGCAGTGAAGCGGTAGCCACTTTATTTTATATACTCAGCAGCTGTGGCCTCATTGTTGGTGCTTCATTGCAGGCTTAACTCCCAAGCATAGGGCAACTTTCCAGCCTGCGTCTGCTCCAACTCTTTAGCTTCTTCTTCTTCTTCTTTTGTTTTTAATGGAAAATTGTGATTACCTCATTTTTTTTATTAATGTAAGCATTGGATGCCAAAGAGGCAATTTTACAAATTCAGAATTTTTTAAAAACATGAAATTTCTATTTTATTATTTTCAAATGCATTTCTCTATAACTATCTCGTTTATCTGCCCTGGGATAATGTGAGTCACCCCTAACATATAGCTTTACCACTGACCTTGAAGCTAAACAAACAAAATTACAATTGACTACATTTTTAGGTTAACAGGACAAGTCTTCAGATGATGAATGGGGGAATTAATCTCCAACAAGACATTTTGTTGATATACTTCTTCTGATACAGCAGTTTTAAGTTAGAATCCTTAAAACACAATGCAAAGCAGATATACAATTGAAGAAGCTACTGGAGTTTAAACCTCCATAGTGCTAATCTAAGTGAAGGAACGCAAAATAATATTTTTCCAAACTAAATGGGTTTCTAGTAATTCCATCTAGTTGGCCTTTTTGATACAAATGGCTAAGATCTATCATTAATACATATACATCTTGGCTATGGCTGCATTAATTATGCCTGAAGAGTTTAATGCCTGTCTATCTAAGTCCAAAGGTGGTAAAGTCCATACACTGGTATGGTAATAGGCAAGGGCTGACTGTAAGCTGACTGTGCTGGTGAAGCCCTATGGGAAGTTTTTCCAGAGGCAGAACAGAATGGTCCTGCCAAAGAGACTGGTGGAATAAAAATAATCGATGTTAACAGAGACAGAAACATTCTTCTCCCCTACTTATTACCTGCTGCCTCATTTTAAACCATACGACTTCTGAGCCAGGTGTGTCTCTGGCTCTGTGATGGTGGTACAGCTTTTCTTCAAGGATACCCCCATCTTTAAGGCTGGACATTTTGAGAAGTGACAAAACTAGCACATTCTCACTGGTTCTAGCTTTCTTCCCCCCCCCCCAGCTTTCCCTAAATCCCTTCCTGTTAGTCTGACCTGTGGACTTCAAGCCCCACCATACACTGTCAAGAAAACAAGCTTGCAGAGACTGTTTAGCCTGATCCTACAATTACTTCATAGGAAGTCTAAAACAAATCCCTTATTTCTCTGTCTCTCTGCAGATAGATTTCCTGCAATCTCATGTTGTCCTTTCACAAAATGTCTTGGCTTGTAAGAAAAACAGTCCTGCACTATAGTAGGTATACAATAAGGCAGAGGAGATAGGAATATCAGGTCTTATACCACCCCAAGTAATTTGCATTTATATTGCAATTTATAGTTCAGATTGCACTGTTAAATCTCAGGTTGTGTATCAACCTTCACTGGATGAGTTAGTTCCACTTTCTTCCAAAGCTACACACTGTCAAAACAATATCTATTTTATAAAAGTCTTCTACATATAAAAAGGATAACATGTCCTGAGCATACTCATTTTAGTTACTGGAAAACAGTTCAGATGGAACAGAAGTAACAATACAACTTGGCTTAGGAAGAACTTACAGATACATTGGTTCATATGGTACCCTAACTCCTGTCTGTAGCATCCCTGGAGATGTCAGTCACACATCTTCAAATTAGAAGTTAACAGCTTAGAGAATATCTAATAATAACTATTTTAGAGATTTAAAACTATATTCTCTGAAAATGATGTTCTCAAAACTATAAAATACATGAACAAAATTATCTATACAAAATAGGTCACAGTGATTAGAACAACTGAGTAGCTATATAGGTGCAGAGTCTTGCAGTTAATCCCAAAGAATGACTTGTAGAAGGCAGATAAAATAGCACAAATTTATCAGTGTATCATTCCATGCCATCTCCACTATAAAACTCATTCTCCTACAGGAATTGTTATCTTTAAAATGTACTAAGCACTATGCTATTTCCAACAATGCTAACCACAAAGGTAATGATGCTGTACATTTAATTTTTCCAGGCTTCATGTGTCTGCTGGCATTATAAATGAGTCATTAACAGTCTCCTAAATAGATTGACACTGTTGTTTGCTACTGCTGAGAAATTCCATTTCTTTCAAGATAGCATAAGGACCATTTGGATTTAACAATCGAGGGACACAGAAAGCATGCAAAGTTAAGAGAACCGAAAAGTAAATGGGGTCTAACTTTATAGAATATCTATTTTGTCACTAAATTCAAGAGCTGAATAGCACTTTTCACAAGAAATCTAGTTTGGGAATATAGCTTTGCTTGTACAAAGAAACAAACAATGTGAAATAGGAAGAAAAGGGCCAAAGGTGTAGGGGAAGGGGGAAAAGTAGGGCAAAGGAAAGAAGGGAAAAGAAAAAATATGAGAAAAAAATGGAAACAAAGTCTGTAAACAGGGAAGGGTGGAGGGGGTGATGGAAGGGCAGGGCTATGGGGAAAAAATGAGAACCAAGATCTGTCAATGTAAAAGTACAAGATCCCAATGATGAATGTGACTGTACTGTATACCTAAAAAGTATGAATAAACTCAATGAAAAAAAAAGAAACAAACAAAAACACTAAAAAACACCTTGACCTTGAATAGTTTTAAGGATCAATTTGCTAACAGAAAGTCCCTGGATATTATATATATCAATGACAGCCACAATCCACTTTCTAATATTAACACATATCCTGGTTAAATGTGATTCAAGAAACCAGAAACTTTAAGCTACTAATTCTACATTGAATTTGGAAATTCAATATCACAAGAAGGATCCAGATAGCTTAGAAATGTATGGCAAAAATCTTCTTGTCTACGGGATTCAAAAATATTTAGTAAGTTTCTCCAATTTTGAAGCTGGGGAACAACAGGAAGCAGCTCAGTTTAGCTGAAACAATCTTTGCAGAAGAATGATGGGGATCAATTGAAACTGTGGCAGAGGCTTACTATCTAGTGCCTAGAATTTCATGATAATTGTTTCTATTCAAGTTTAGTCAGTAGGGAGGCTTATAAGGTTTTAAAAGATATCAAAAAAGATTAGAGCCGTGCCTGAAAATTAATATGACAGTACTAGATAGGACATAACAAAGATCAGCTAGGATGTTATTGCAATTGTCCATATATAGCCAGAAGAAGATGAATGACTGTGGAGATATTAAAAGAATAGCAAAAAAGGAGGACTGAATCTATAGGATTTAGATAATTATTGGTCTTAACAAAAAGGAAGACAAAATTGAAGTCAAATCTGGCGTTTATGACACAATGGCTAAAAAAGCTAGAATGTAGGAAAACAAAACAACCAACGCCCAGGATGATAAAAATTTTTGAACATGAATGCCAACGGTATTTGCAAGTAAAGATATCTAGAAGGCGGTCTACAATGAGGGCTGTGGATTTTGGGAAAGAAAGTAGAGTGGTATCACATAAATGTAATGGTAAAGCAAGGAATAACATCATTAATCTATATTTAATATAGTAGCTCACTGGTAGAGCACTTGTCTGGCATGTGTTAAGGCCCTGGGTTTGAATCAGACTTATAATGATAATGATGATAATAATTATAATAATAATAATGACAATGATGATGATAAGGCAGAAGCAGTATTTAGGAACAGGGAGAAATGAGACAAGAGGACAGACAAAATAAATAGATGAGAGAAAAAAAGAGAATACATTGTTTTAACCATGAGCATTTATGCACTAAAGGAGGTTTTCACCTATTCTAAAGAATAATCCAAGAGGGATAAACATTGGGTAGAAAAATCTGTTGGATTGAAGAGTAAGCCAGTTACCACAGTGATCAGAGCAGTGGCTCTCAATTCAGACTGCACATAAGAATTTTCAGGAAAGAGGGGAAGATGGCTGGCGTATACGGAGAAGACTCAAACAATATGGCTCAAAGTCTGATACCAACTACTTTATTTATAAGAAAAAATGAACTACCTGAACTGAAGTTTCAACTAACCTGCACATTAACTCCAAAGGAAGTTAAAGATCTGATCAAACTTCTGAGAGGCAGGAAAAAGTTCTGAGGCTTTAAAGCAGTAGACCAACACCAAACTATAATCTATATTGTCAAAGTATGAGCTATAGTTTTTGAAATCCTTAAAATTTCAAAAGGTTCTGGGGAAATTAGAATGTCAACAATTCTGTGCGTTTCTCAAAGACATACAAAAATGAAAAGAAACTGGGGAAAAAATCATCTAAATACAGGTTTTCTACCTAATTTAGTATAACAAAAAAATCAGAGATTATCTAAAGTTTCAACCTCATAAGCATGTTTTTAAAAAGTGAATAATTATCATGAGAAAGGTGAACTTCAACAGTTCCATTTATATTCTGCCAGGTCCTGTTTAAATAAAATGGAAAACCAATTTATGACACATCACCCTACTTAATGTGATAATGACTGCAGTGGCTCAAAAGATTTAATTTTAAATTCTTTATAGTACATGGGATGTTCTCATCAATAATTTGAGGTTTTAAGTGTTACCAGCTCTCATCCTGGACTGCTAACGGAAGCTGTCTAGTGATACAATGAAGCTTTCGTGTGGATAACAAACTACTTACCTGAAAAACTTTGATCTGTCAAAGGTGTTATTGTCTACTGCTTGGTAAATGGTTTGCATGAAAAGCCATACGTTGAATTGAGCATAAATGAAATAAAATCTGAGCACTGACAGAATGTCAATTATGGAGTTGCTAAAATAGTCCTGTTAAAATGTTGCTCACTTCAGCAGTTTTTTGATTGTAAGAATTTGATTTAAATATCATAACAAGGAAAGGCAGTAACATGAAAACACACAGGTACATAATAGAAACAACATATATGTTAACATTTTCAAGTGCTAGTTCAGATATTCAGAATATTTACACATAATTAACTACTTGGTTTCTTACTGAATCCCTTTAATGTAGGAATAAAGAGCCTTTATAATACTTCCTCTAAAACTGACACAACTGAGGCTCAAAGAGGCTAAGAAGTTTGTCTGGAAGCAGCTTTCTAGGGTGTCAGATCAAAATCGAGTTCTGCCAAATTTCATACCAGTCTATACAAATGTTTTACGTGACTAGACATATTAATTTTTTTCTCTGCTGCTTTACAAGTTACATAGTTCTATAATTCAGTATATTTTTATTATATTCCTAGCAATAAATATATAGTCTTCAATTAGCACCAATTACTTTAGAAGAGCCAAGTATACAAGGACATTCTTTTATTTATGTTCTACATGAGAAATTGAAAAAAAAAATAATGGCCATAAAAAGGAAAATAAAGGAGTTACAATGTAGTGGATAAGAGCTTTAGTTCTGGAAGATGAATACGTTCTAGAGATGCATGATGACAATGAAATTGTACCATAATTTAATGAATTTATTAATTAATTTAATTTCATAGAACAGTACATTTAAATCTGCAAAATAGTAAGCTTGATGTTTTGTAAATTTTATTACAATATAATAAAGCAATAAAATGTTTAAACCACACAAAGCTTTGACTGACATATTGTTGTACAAATTAGAAATTACTACAGATTGAAATATATTGGATGATCTATGTTACATATCTTACACTTCTATTTAAATATCACCTATATTCCAAGTAAAATACGAAGGGGAAAAAAGCTAAATATCATTTCCCATTTGAAAAAATAGAGTTACTTTGTAAAGATTATAAAGACTTTTAAGTGAGTATTGTGAAGTCAAATGAAAATAGAGTAAAACAGAATATTTATATCTTCCATGGCATTTTATCGAATAAAGCTCACCATACCATGCTTATCTATTCCTATGAGTTAACTTGTATAAAATATGATGAAAAAAATAGAAGCCATAATTCTCAAGAGTTTTCTCAATTCTAGTATTTTTGGACTTTTTTTCCAAAATGCTTTGAATTATAACTTCTTGAGAACAAGGACTTGTCTTTTTTTTTTTTTTTTTTTTTTTTTTTTGGCCACAGGGATCGAACTCAGGCCCTTGCACTTGCAAGGCAGGCACTGGAACCACTGAACTAAATCCCTGGCCTGGACTTGTCTTTTTATTTTTCATATGCTCCAACTGTTAGTAAATAACACAGGAAGAGAACTGAAGAAGGTAGGGGAGAGATTAATGATTTTATAAACATATCCAAATAGATACGAGGAAAAATTTGGAATTTCTCAAATCTAAAATAGCTGGTGACTCATCAAATTGACTTTTTATATCAGAAAGTTATTTTTTATAGAGACTTGTTCAATAAATGTCAATATCTTTGTCAACCTATTATATGTTTGAAAAGAGGAAGGGCAAGTCAGAACATTTCAGCAAATGGTCCTTGAAGACAATGAATTCTAATACTCCCTACTTGGAGATCTTGCTTGCCTGCTCCTATGATTTCCTATAAGGTCTCTGTCCATATAGAGAATATAACTTCAAATCTATGTAACAAGATTGCCATACTGTCATTGCCAACTATTACCTTCTTTACAGTAATCTCATTTGTACTATGTAGAGCAAAAAGAAGGTCTCTAAGAAGATGCTTTTCTTGCTCTAGGAATTAGAGGCTGTTTTTCATTTTGTTTATTTTTTAAATGTTCCTTGTTTTGTAGTTGTTAAAAAGAATATCAATATTAGAACAATAGAAAATTAAAGCCATTCCATTATTTAGGCAAAAGTCTATGTCTTTATTCCCTTACCTATATCTAAAAAAAGTAATCACAGTAGCCAAAGATTATTCATCTGAATGCTACAACATTTAGTTTCTAAAGGTCAATTCATTTATATCTTGCTCTGGGAAGTTTCCAGATTAAGATTTAATTAATATTATTCCCTTGACCAAGAGACCAGGCTATTTTAGATCTAGAAAAGGAAATTTTCTTAGTCTTTTGTAATTAGCAAAAAATAAATGTTCTGAATACATGGAAAAATTGAGAAAAGAAGAATTACAGAATTTGATCGTGACCATTTCAATTCTTTTAAAAAATTACCATTAAAATATAATAAAAAAGACTAAAAAAAAAGAAAGCTCATGTTGGACAAAAATCTAGAACTAAAAATATAAGGAAGAGCTGGGGATTTAGCTCAGTGGTTCTGCCACCTGTCTTGCAAGAACAAGGACCCAAGTATGATCCCTGGTACCAAAATAAAATTAAATTAAAATTTTAAAAATATAAGGAAAGCTTGAGAAAATTTCACTATCCATCAAGGAGCCAAGTAAATATTCATAAGTAAGCACCCCCTTTCCACTCTGACACATAACGGCATTTAAATCACAGGAAGCACAATGAAGTCTTTTCTTTGTTTCCTAGTACACAAGGAAGTGACAGTCCTGCTACCTCCTGGCTAAATAAATGTTTACCTGGCAGTATCTTTTTATATATTCCTTCCTTCCTTTGGTTCCTCAAATAGGAATTGGCAAGATTTGCATATTAGGCCAGTGTGATGAGTCCAAACCCATTGATTAATGACAAATAAACAGTATTGCTTTAACAATACTGTAGAATACAGTACTCACTGTCTTCTTAAAAATACAAAACTCTTTATAAAATGGCATAATTATATATTTACTGAAAAGACAGTAACCAAGAGAGCTGTCACTCATTCCCATTTCTTTTTACAGCCTTCCTCAAGTGTTTTTTTGGAATTAAGATTTCTGTATTTATTGGTATTAGTTTTCTTGAAAACTAATTCTGAGGAAAAAAAAAGGGAGAAAAATTTACCAATAAGCAACATATCTAAGAACCAAATATAGCATACAGAATTAAATGATTCTCCTGTCATTCATATATTTGAAAGATTGGTTTATCAAAAACAGGTCAGACTATTTCCGTAACAATCCAAAGGCTAGAACTGGAGCATCAGTTGAGACTGGGAGGAGACAATATTTTGTATTAAATATCTTTTCTAATGACAATTTGATTGAAAGATGAAATGAGTTTCTTCAAAAGATACAGTTTTGTGTAATTAGTGGTTCAAGTAGTAGCTGGACAAAATTTGCAATAATAGATGAATACTAGAGAAAGTTCATGTGTTGGAGGTTAGTTAAACTAGAAGATCTTAAAGGTCTTAGTATAATGATTTGTATATAGAAAATGATTATTTTAATCCACCTGATTAAGAAATGGGATAAAGCCGGGTGCGGTGGCGCACGCCTGTAATCCCAGTACCCAGTACTCCGGAGGCTGAGGCAGGAGGATCGCTGTGAGTTCGAGACCAGCCTGGACTACATAGTGAGTTCCAGGTCAGTCTCAACTACATAGTGAGACCCTGTCTCAAAAAACAAAAAAAGAAAGAAAGAAAGAAAGAAATGGGATAAAAATCCAAATGTAGTTTACAGAACAGAGCTTTACATCATGTCATAATAGAACATAGTATTAGTTCCAAGGAAAGTTTGCTATATATACACACACACACACACACAAATACATAAATAGGAAGTAAGCAAAAGTTCAAATAATTCTCCAAAATATCTATTCTGTTGTTTCAAAACTATTTTAAGATAAATGCTAATTCATTTCATTTATGGTACTAGTTTCATTTGTTTATCAAAAAGAAAGATTTTTATTTTACTTTTTTTTTTCTTCTTTGTAAGAGAGAATCATACACACACACACACACACAAATACATAAATAGGAAGTAAGCAAAAGTTCAAATAATTCTCCAAAATATCTATTCTGTTGTTTCAAAACTATTTTAAGATAAATGCTAATTCATTTCATTTATGGTACTAGTTTCATTTGTTTATCAAAAAGAAAGATTTTTATTTTACTTTTTTTTTTCTTCTTTGTAAGAGAGAATCTTTTTTTGTTTATGACTTGAACTCTGAGAAAAATTTTGGGCATTCTTTTAAGATCATGATACACAATATACTAACTACTGTTATTCTCTAATTAAACAAAAGAGAGCATTCTCTCTCTTAAAAAAAGATAAATTCCCAACAACTGCAATATTTTCCAAGTGACAAAGAGAAAACTCAACTTAAATCTAACAAAGAAAGATACTCTTTGACTGAATCAATATGTTCAAAAGGTTTGAGACAGTCGATAACTCCCAATGTTATCTATAGTTCTGAAATAAAAAATTGCCTTTGGTAAACATTGTGTGACAGCATCAACAGGAAGTCTCAAGAAAATTTTCCTAGAACCTACTGTCACAGAAATAATCCTTTCAAGACAACTTCCTAGCAGTTACATTCAGGCAAGAACAACTATGCTTCAAGGTTCATGAAGCCATCAACCAGAGGTTTAGTTCCTCATAACTTTTTCTTTCTCTACCCAATGCACTGCCATAAATTTTACACATAACACTTTATCATCTAGTGAAAAGTTATAAATACTGACTTAGACTAAAGCACCTTGTCACTCAGTGATACTCTTTTGATCCACAAGAAAAGTGACAGTTGAAGGCAAAGAAAGAATCAGATGTTCATGGGCTAAGTGAATAAACTGCTACGTGATTTACAAGAACTTCAATAAAGAAATAAAATGAAACAGAGAAATTCAACTGCAATTAATGTAAGGCATACAATTTAAAGCATGATCCTTTTAATGTAAATGTGAAAAACTATGTGCAAAGGAAAGAAGTATAAGAGATATAAAACATACATGTAGTAACAATTTTTGTGAGTCTTCCTTATACCGACTATTATTTACAACAAAAAACTTTAGTTTTAAATTGACACAGTAAGTGAAATGAGTAAAATTAGTATGACCATTTCATCAAATTCGCACAAAATCTTATTTTAATTTATAGATGAAGAAACAAAGCACACAAGAATTTAAGTTACTGAGCAAAGGTACAAGCTAGTAAATGGAAGAAATGTATTACAAAACAGTTCTTTTTCCCAGTCTAATAATCTTTCCACTATTGTGTCATATATCTGCTCCTATAGTGTCAAAAATATTATGAGAATTAAAATCAACAACTAAAATCAAAGGCAGAATGTGAGAC
Organism: Fukomys damarensis; assembly: GCF_012274545.1. Lineage (NCBI taxonomy): Eukaryota > Metazoa > Chordata > Mammalia > Rodentia > Bathyergidae > Fukomys > Fukomys damarensis. Next base: position 33,938,012 of record NW_022900916.1, read on the forward strand.
ATAACAGTAGAAGCTATGACAAATGTTAAAGGGTGGGTTAGATGAGACAAACAAGAGAAAAATACTCCTCGAGGGAAGGCATCTAAATTGGTTCCAAATAGATGACTAATGTTTCAAAAGGTAATGAAAGACAAAAACAAAGAAAGTTACAAAGAGAAAATTGAGAAATGCATAATTGCAGGGCCTATGGAGACCTAGGACTTTTGCGCATGACAACATTAAAATATAAATTTCAAATCAAGTCAGAAATGGAGACATATTAAAGGCTTCTGAATAGGAGGGAATTGTATATTACAATTTAACCAAAGTCATTAAAGAGTAGTGAGTACCCAATGATACTCTGGCTCAACACATAAACATTTGCTTACTATATCCCAGACAGCATCACTCCTTAACATGCTTTCATTTATTTTTTTTCATTCTTTCTTATAGCCATCTTTACTGCATTATTCTTAGCAATTTCACTTCATATTGGAGTTTGTCATAGATCAATCGTCAGCCCTCTTTGTCAAACTCTCACTCTAGGAAATCAATTTCATACCCTGGTTTTAATATCATTATTTTTGATAACTATCAAATTCATATCTATAGTTCTGATCTCCCTTACCACCAAACCCCTTTTTAATACATAATAGACATCTTAAACAATAAAGCCACATTAATTTCACTTTCTTCTTTCAAATCTGTCTCATCAGTCTTCCCAATCTAGTAAATGGCAACTCCGTTTTACCAAATGTGGAAAACCAAATATCATCAAGTTATTTCAGTCTTTTCCTCCATATTGCATATATACAGTAAGTTCTGTGAACTTTATCTTTGAAGAACAATTTGTTCTTCGTCCCATGTCATCCAGAGGGATCGGTGAACTATCTCATGAGCCAAGTGTGACAAACAAACAAACAAAATTCTATGGAAACACTACCATGATAGTTTATTTACATATTCTCAAAGGAACACCAGAGTAGTTTTAATAGAGATCACAGGATGTGAAAAACTCAAAATATTTACACGAGTTGTTTATAAAGAAAACTTTTTGCTAAGATTTTGTCTAACTTATTACAATAGCTTTTTATCTTGTGCTTTTGTCTCCCTGCCTCCCTATATATCCCATGCTCCATGAAGCAACTAGAGAAGATATGAAACCACACTGTCCAGCATGGTAGTGACTAGCTGCATGTTACAATTTAAATTAAAATTATTTTAAAACTCAGTTCCTAAGGTACATTTGGCATACTTCAGGTACTCAATAGCCACTGAACACTGCAGACTGCACAATAATTCCATCATCATACAAAGTTGTCACTCCGCATTGCCTGAAAGCTTAAGTCAGATCATTTTCCTATAATTCTCTAACCTTCCAATAGCTTCTCTTTTTATTCAGCATCAAAGTTTTGCTGTAGCCTATTATCTGATCATCGTCCATCATCCCAGTTTCCCACCACTTCTCTGGTCTCATTTCCTTTCACTTTTCTCCATTTACTGTGTTCAATCATACAAATCCCTTTGCAGTTTCTCAAAATGCCAAGCATGTCCTTCTCAGGCGCAATGCACTTGTTTCTCTTTCTAGAATATTTGTCTCCAAATAGCTGCTTGAATCATTCTATTTCCTTTGGCCTTTGTTCAAATGTTATCTTCAGAGAGCTATTAGTTCACTTTATCTTAGTGTTATTCTTCACCAACTGTCCTGTTATCTATATTTTGTGACTCATTAATAAATAACAGATATGCCACCAATATCTGTTTCTTCCTAGAATATAAGTTCCAAAGGAGCAGAAATTTTGTCTAAATCATTGACTGATATATCCCCAAGCCCACAACAAGAACATGTACAGAGGAGTTACTCTACAAATATTTGTTGAATTAGTCAATGAATATATAGGTGAATGGGAACAAACTGCAAAATAGGACTTGTATTGAGAAATACAAGTCTCTTTTGAAATATGCCTCACTGACGTATCTTCCAGATAGGGGTGCTTGTCTTGTAATTCTAAGGAAACTTGATTTAACAGAGATCTCCTTTAGGTTGAAGTTGGAGTAACTGAAAAAGCAAGAGGATTTTCAATGGCATTTTTGCCTTAGTTACTTTTTCTTATTGCTGAGATGAAATACCTGGCACCCAAAGTTAAAGGAGGAAAAGTTTATTTAGATTACAGTTTGTAGAGGTTTCAGTCCATAGTCGGTTGGCTCCAAGGGAGGGTGGCATGGCAAAGGGGCACTGTAGAGGAGAAATAGTCCAGGGTAAAGCAGGAAGAAGCAAGCAATATAAAAGCAAGGGACAAACCATGAAACAGCATCCCTTTCTGTACCTTATATTCTTATCAGCACTCTCACCCTTAATTCTAGCATTGTACCCTGAATCAATCCCAGCATCACATTCTTGATCTCAGCATTACACAGCCTAGATCCAGCCATTCGAAGAGGAAAGAAGAAGGAAGAAGGAAGAAGGAAGAAGGAAGAAGGAAGAAGGTAGAAAGAAGAAGGAAGAAGGAAGAAGGAAGAAGGAAGAAGGAAGAAGGAAGAAGGAAGAAGGAAGAAGGAAGAAGAAGGAAGAAGGAAGAAAGAAGAAAGAAGAAAGAAGAAGCAGCAGCAGTAGTGGTAGTAGTAGTAGTAGTAGTAGTAGTAGTAGTAGTAGTAGTAGTAGCATTGATAGTAGTAGAAGAAAAAGAAGAAGAAGAAGAAGAAGATAAAAAAAAAGCCCCAGCTGTACACAATGCTTTGGGGACATCCAGACACAAATCATAACAACCTTCCTGAGCAATCTCTCTGCTTCAAGATGTTCAACAGGATAGGGTGTAAGATCTGAAATATCAGTCTGGGAAAATAAGATTTAATCAAGATTTGACTAAGGCCTCAGACTACATTCACTAGCCCACAGACAACACTTAACCATTGCTAAATCCACTCCTGGGTTTAATTATTAAAAATAATTAATAATCTCTAACATTAGTATTTTAATAATTATATGAAATTTTTTACTCTGACATAATTTAGATTGGCAAAACTAGCAATTACATATGAGATTTTTGTCTATACAAGTCAGGGCTTTACTTTTAATTTATAGTCACTAAGGAAAGAAACTCTACTAATTAAGTGAATCAAGACAATATTCCCCCATCACATAAAAAAGGATTGTCATACCTTTGCTCACTGTTCAAAAGGAAGATACTCATGTTTTAAACAGTGTTTTTTTTCTCTAATCTAAACAATTTTACTTAAGATTGAATGAAGGTGGAAGGGTGAATACAATTGTTTAAGGTATTGCAGAAATTGCTACAAGGCCAGTTAGTGCCAGCTGCAGAACAGCAGATTTTGATAAAGACCAACTGACCTCTTCTCTCCTCTTTTCTGCCCTTTATAACACTTTACTTTGGCAAGAACCCCAAAGCAGCTATTTAATGAGCAACAGACAAATAGCACAAATATATCCACTCATCTAACAGTTTTCATATGGCAAATTTGTAACATATGAAATCCAAAGCAGTTAAATAATTTAAGATTACTATTGGAAATGGAGACGTAGTATTTAACTTATAAATAATACTTATAAAGAAAGGAATTTTTATTCTCTAAAGCAAATGAATAAAAGTAAATCTGCAAGATAATCACTGACCTAGGAAAAGGTTAAGAACAGTTTAAATAATAAATGCAAAAGTGTAATTCAGACTGACACAAATTTATTTTTCTTGCATCAATACGGCAATAATCCAATCTAAAAAGCTGAATTTATGCAGTAAGGGCATAACTCAAAGCCTTCTTGTTTAAAAATGTAACGATTTAGGGCAGTTTGGAGTAGTGATATTATATACAACTTTGCATTCTGAATGGTGGAGAATTTTTACATTGATTTTTCACAGAAAACACTTAAATGAACACTCTTGTAAAAATTAATGGGTTATTTTCCCTTTCCCAATGACCTTTAAAATAGCCTGAATTTAGGATGAAGTGACTAACACAGTGAAAGCTTTTAGAGCTTTCAATGATGAGGAATAGCCCACGGGGCACACATGCCATAGGTTCCCAACCACTGGTATAACAGTCACCACCTCCACTTACTGCACCAGTTCCACTGTTACAAAAACTTAGGAGATCAGTGTTGTCTTCCAAACTGGGCACTGATACAGACCTGTGATTTCCTAAAAGCACAGTTTAACAACAGCCATTTCCCCTTTGGGTGTGTGTGTGTGTGTGTGTGTGTGTGTGTGTCTGTGTGTGTCTGTGTGTGTCTGTGTGTGAAGTGTGTACGGCTTCTTTAACATTTCCCCATCTCCAGCATCTTGATTTTTCTTAAAGGAGGAAGAAATGCATTATTTTGGCCACATAAAGAGCTTTTGATTTTTCCCCTGAAATCTACAGAAATGCAAAGGTGACAAGAATTTAATAAATTCGGGTCGAATATTCGAATATGTGTGATCAGAGAAACTAGTTTACTGTAGTTTTATGTCTTCCACTCTCAAAGTCAAAGCTCATTATCAATAGATTTCCAATATTTCCCTGCAATGAAAGAATGATTTTAAGCCACTGAAGTCCCAAATGAGACAAGATGTAAGACCTATTTAATAAGAAATTATAGACACATTTTATGTTATTTGTTCTGATTTCCTTTCAGTGTGCACGAACTCATATGCACTTGCAAACTGCATCAGATCAGAACTTCACCTGTGTGCCTTATTTTAAAATAAGTGTGTTCAAAATTAAATTTATCGAGACCAGTGAACAGTCTGAGATTTTTACCCTTTATTCAAGTTTAAGTAAAGCCACCACAGTTTCATAAATGCTGGCAGAATTTTAAAAAACAAAACCAAACCAAAACAAAAATTCCTAAGTGAGGGACAAAAGATATTTTGTTATTTTCTGTAATAATAACAACCAGGGTGTCATTATTTCCTTGTAGTTGTTCCCTGAGGCCCAGTTCCCACACAGCCACAGGATATGGGTCAGGTACTTACTGGGTTACATTGTATCAGTGGAAGCCTGAGCATCGGCAAGCCCAATTTTCATAATGGGCTTGAAAAGCAAACTTGGCTAACTGTTCCTCTGTAAGGAAACATTATGATAGCAGAAAGCACACAATCTTTCTTCTAAGGCTATTATATACCCTTCTTGAGAAAATAATTCACAACAAAATGATATTCATGAGACATGAAGGACAAGAGAGCCATGCAAAACTGTCTGCCAAGAAATTCCTTATTATTTAAACGTGCACAGGCATTTCATACAAAAGAGATGCTTTACTTACTTGGAAGTCATAGAAATTCTTGGCATATCTTTGACTACAAAGGTTTAAAAACTTAATCTAGTACGAAGCATCATATTACTTCTTTATTTTTCTTCCACTAAATCATACAATGACCTATGTCAAATGTGATAAGAGCTGTCCTCCGACATAGTAACAATATTAGGAATAGCAATGAGACTCTTGGCTGCCAAACATATCATTTTTTCTACTACTCCACTACTGTCTCTATACTAAAAGAGACTCTATTTTATCAATGCTTCCAATTATCAGTTTTGATTTCTGGTTCTTTCCCTAAGGATGCTATATGAACTCTAAATAGGTAACATTCAAAAAGTATGTCTGATGAGGTTTCAAAGTATTTTTCTATATAATAAGCTCCTATGAGTACAGAAAATAGTAAGCTGCAAGGTGCTGCCATTGCTGATAAATGTGCAAAACACACATTTTTCTTAATCTTAATATAAAAATGGAAATGAAGTTCATATTTTTCCATCTTCACTGCAAATTTAGGCCAGTCCATTAATTCAGTGACAGGAAGAATGAGTTTTCCAAGTTTCATGTTCTCCATTTTCCCTTAATTGGATAAAAATACTAAATGCAAGAGTAAGTCCAGTAGAAGGAAAATGAATATAGCCAAACTAGTCGCTGAACATCAAGTACTATTTACCTAAATATTTACTTTAGGAAAACTGAAGGCTTCTATTTAATGATAAATAATTCTAGTCCAAAAGATTTTCTTCTTCAAACTATCAGATCGCATTTAATCCCTGCATAACAATCCATTGTCACTGTGGCACTTGTTGAGAACAGCAGTCAAATTAGTCTCCACTTATTTAACCCTTTGTCAGAATGTTCATTTTTTATATCTCCAAGAGGTTTATATTCTGTTTACCTACTATGGAAATATTATTGTTTGCAAAACAAGACAGTTTGCTTCCACAAGTCTCATCAAGAAGTTAAGCAAAATATTGTCTGACTCTCAAAGTTTGTTTTCTCTGATATTTTAACAGAAAACAACAGATAAGAGTTGTACATTATATTTAACATATTATTTAATGGATGTCTTTTATATAAATATATATATTCTCTTTTTTTCTTCTTCTTCTTTTTGTACCAGGGATCGAACTCGGGACCTTGTACTTGTGAGGCAGGCAGCAGAACCACTGAGCTAAATCCCTGGCTCCTTTCCTTTATATTTTTATGGATAATGAAACTAATGTTCATAGATCTTAAGTGAGTGGCCTAAGGCCCAAGGCCAGAAAAAAAATCCCTTATTGGTGAGGCACTGTATTAAAATCCCAAACTTACCCTTATTATAAATGTATCCTTCACTCACTTATGGGAAGATTATTCTAGGCACTGAGCTAGGCGCTGAGGATACAATGAAACAAAAACAAAACAGAGATACAGCCAATGCCCTAAGAGGCTGCAGGGTCCACTATGGTGATGGCAGTAGACTATTACACACAAGCACAATATAGAATAAGGTTCAGCAGTTCTTAATTTCTTTGAAAGCTAGCCATCCATCCATCCAACATTTCTTGAGAAGAAATCAGTTTCTAAACACTACATTAGACAAAGTTGGAAAGATCGCTGAACAAAATATTTCTAACTTCTTATAGAGCTCTAGTTTGACACATTAAATGCAATTATTATTTTTTGAAAAGAGTTTCTGCCTGTTCAATTTAATAAGAGTTCACTAAAATCCATTTCAGAAGTACCAGTCATGCTATTTGTATTTGTCCCTAAGCATTACTATAAATGATTTGTATTGATTGTTTTTAACACTTTGTTTTTACAGTGCTAGCTAAGTCTTAAACCATACTCACAATGAAGGTTAGATGGACCAAGAGGCCTGATGTATACTATAAGTAAGGCAGTAACTGAAAGGCCTGATGTATACTGTAAGTAAGGCAGTAACTGAAAGAGGATAAAAACAAACCAATTCGAGTCAAAATTTAAACAACTCAAATCCACAGCTTCCTCAAAAATAAATAACTTTTAGCCTAAAAGTCTCCCTGCTTCTGGTTTCTTCACCTCTTAATCTATATGAAATGCCTACCACCACACTATTCTTGCTAAAATTTCTAGTACATTACGGTTTAACATTAATATCTTCAGTGGCTCCATATAGACTGGAGGATGACTCTATGTACTATTACATTAATGGTCCCCCACAAATCCAGTCCTACTGTCCCCAGAATGAACTGAAGTTTCCTACTTTTGGGGTCCAAACTTAAGTCACAAAACAATTCAGAAATATGGGGCCAGGGTGGGGGCAGATTGTGGAAGAACTCACAGGTGGGAGGAGACAGAGATAAGATAGAGAGACAGAGACAGAGAGACAGAGACAGAGATTGAATGCATACTACAAATTAAATTTAGAATAGCTTTCATGAACCAGACTAAAAAGGATCAGGGGACATGAGAAATATACCAACTCTTTAGTTCTTAAATGAATGATACTGATTTAGAAGACGATTCCTGTCTTTTGTAAATTACAGTTTATTTAATGGCTTCTTCTATCAGTTATTAACCTTGAATTACAGAGAAAGACAAATTATACTAATTTCATTATTTGGCATTATTCTAAACAAAAGAATAAGAAAGAACAGTGAAATTTTCAAACATTCTAAAAGTTCACCTCATCTCCCACAAATTTGGAATTGAACTCAGGGCCTCATGGTAGTGGCAGTGTTACACCCAAGCCCGTTTTTCAATTTTTATTTTTTGAGACAGGGCCTTACTAGGTTGTCTAGGCTGGCCTTCAACTTGCAATCCTCCTGCCTTCACATCCAGAAAAGTTAAAATTATAGTCCTCTGCCACCATGTTCACCAAAAATTTATCTTGCTTGGAATTCTTTTTTTGTTTGGTTTTGGTTCAGAGTGTTGTAACAGGCAAAGCAGAATCTATGGAAAATATTAGATACATTTTTTTGGTAATGGGTCATTTTTAATCTAACAATGAAAGAAAAAAATAAAGTTCTTATTTCTTTTTTACATCTTACTTTAAGAATACAGAAATGGAGTGAAGTACAATCCACTAAAGAAACATAGTTTTTGTTTGGAATCATTTTTTAAAATAGTGTAAAGAAATAATGCCTGTAAGAAGGTTCTAGAAGAAAGAGCTAATTTTCTGGATATTTTCATTTTAGCAGTTCATGACAGAAGATCAGATCTATATAGTACTAAAAATTATTTTAAGTGCTCAATAGATAAGGATAGGGATGAAAAGTACATACTATTTTTGTGAACAGGGAGAATTTCTCTCTTACATCCCTTCAAATCAGTTTTTAACTTCAACACTTTCTAAATCTATGTCTGTATATAGGTGGATTGTTTTTGTTGAAAATTCTCTGCCACTCTCCCACCAGGCTCTATAAAGAGCAATGCATTTAAGCAATGGATATATTTTCTATGGCATATCGAAAGCCCACTGAATGTGATGTCCCCTGTCAACTTGTTCAATTGGCAGTTTCTACATATAGTAGGTACTCAATAAATATCTGGTAAATGAATCACTACATCATGAAATGTACCTAGAAAAATTACATTTAACAAATATATTAGACTATCATGGTACCTCTTTGAAGGTAGTATCATAATAGTCTTTGAGAAATTGACTAATATTTTTAAGGAACAGAAAAACTTTCTTGATTGAAATAAATGTGCTATCTATATATAAAGAAAGCAAAGATAATTATTTTAATGAGTTTTGCATTGCTGACATGTTCTCCTCACTTGAATAAGAATAATATAGATATCTGACAGTACTGTAACTTCCCAATGAAAAAAATACAATTTCTGGAGTAAGAACGAGAGTTAGTAGGAGAAGTAAACTGCTGGATCTCATGAATCTATACTACAAACACTACTCCCAAAATGACACTGACCTCTTAGTACTTTTTCTTCTGCTTACACCCCTTTGTGAATGCCTCTAATAGTGTAAAGAAAACAAACAAGCCGCATCTGGTGAAATAGTACAAAAAATGCAAAACAGATAAGTAGTCAGCTGTGATTTCAGCAAAGTTACTTCAGACAGAAAGTCCTTAAGTGAGGACTTGGTATTAAGAGAAAAATACAAGAGATATGCTAAAGGCCAGACAAATGAAATCCTTCCATATATTCAGGGAAAATATAAGGGCCTTTATACTATAAGATTGACTTACTACAGTGCTTGACTGATGACTTTTAACTTGGGTGTCTCCCATCAATTGTTTTCCCAGTACAGTAATTCTTCTTTCAAAAAAAGTCGTTAAAAGAGGCAATTGGAGGGAGGGCATTGAGGGTCTCCCTTTGCAGTTCGGACTGGCCCTGAATACACTACGTAGCCAGGCTGGCCTCAAACTTGGGGCAATCTTCCTGCCTCAACATTCCAAGTGCTAGGATTGCAGGTGTACACCACCATGCCTGGCTCTAAAAGAGGCAATTTTAAGAGCTACCTCAAGGATAGTAGAGAAAGGGGTTAAACACAAAATTCATTTTAAAGTCTACAGCACAGTTACAAAACACCTTATTTAGCTTGGAATGTTCAATGGTGGCAGGAAAAACGAGACAGTGAGAACACAGAGGTCTCAACCAGGTGGGGACTGCAGAGCCTAGAATACTTAATACCAGATTGCCCAAAGGTTCCACTCTCTTACCTAGGACCTCTATTTATACAACCCAGGAATGAAATACTGCTCTTTTGTGATTATAATGATAATTATAAGGAAACATGTAGAAAAGACAGAGAGATGAAACTAACAGAATCAACAGGTTTTAGCTCCATAAGTAAAGTGATGAACAGATAAAACCCATCCATTACACTGAAGAGAAAAATGAAATCCACAAACATGGTGTCTTTCTAAAGGTCACAAAGTAACAGAGCAGAGGCTAAACTCCAAATTTTTTTATGCCTGTGTAGCCCAGTATTATTTTTATTAAATTATGACAATGATTGTGATATGAACAGAAAAGAGAGATTTGAGTTTTAAAGATCAGGACTTAAATCCTGCCTGAGATTTCGGAAAGTCAGCACTACAGCCTTTCATTTCCACTCTGATAAAATGGCTTACTAACTTGCAGAACTGTTACCTGAAATAAGATCATGTATTTTAACATACAGTACCAACTATAGAATCAATATCCAAGGAGATCTACTCATTGCTATGCTTTCATTAGCCAGGGAAAGCAAGAGTTAAAGCAGTCTTTTCTTTTTCTTTTTCTTTTTTTTTTTTTGGTACCAGGGATCAAACTCAGGACCCTGCGCTTGCCAGGCAGGCAGTGGCACCACTGAGCTAAATCCCCAGCCCCAAGTCTGTTTTTTTATATAGCAGTTGTTCAAAAGATGGGGATGGCTCTGGGATGGTAAATCCAGGTTCGTGTCCTCACTGCTTGACTCATTTGGCTCTTTGTTCCTACACAGTCAACCTGTCTTCAGATTTTCCTCCCTTCAAGTTGCGTAAGACAGAAAGCCTTTCTTTCCCAACTGTGGAATACAAATCTTTTAGTTTGACTGAGTCAATTCAAGTTCTAAATCTACCCTACACTAATGATATTCCTTAGGGAATGCCATGTTGCCTGTTTAAACTCTGAGTTTTAAAGCCATCACTCAAAGGGAATACAATTACCATGATTACATTTGATTAACCTGGCCTTAACTCTAGAGCTTGAAAAATTAGATTGGCCTTAAGTCCCAATGGCTGTGTTAGGGAAGTCTGGATAGTATTATGAAGAAGGGAGAGGAAGTGGATCTTGGGTAAATAAACACTACTGTCTACTATAGGTGGTGGTATTATGATAATAAACATAAAGATGACCATAGTCTCATAGAAAATACAGGAATCTTCAAAGCTAAGGAATGAACCAGTAGCAAAGATGTATTTATTCCCAGTGCCCTCTACTTGTGGTTAAAATCTTTTATGCACTTAAATTCCAGAAAACTCTGTTTTCATAAAGTCCTCACTTTTTTCTGGAATCCTGCAATCCTGGAAGTTTTGGAGCTATCACCTCCTGTTATCTCTGACATTTGCCTAATTGCTTTCACCCTACCTTTTCCTCTCCAGCTGTAGTTTGATGTGAGTAAGCAAACCCACTGATCAGAAATGATCCAACCACAACAGTTACACACATAGAAAATATATGTACTTCTTCCCAGCTGTCAATGAAACAGTTGGAGAAAGCAAACAATCATGTACCTTCTGATTTTAGTCTCATTTTTTGTTCTTTTCTTCATAAATACTTCCAGTTCTGACCTTACCTGTGCTCAGAATCAACTGGAAAATATTATAAGTGCCTAGAAGTGAACAGAACTTGTGTGCCCTCTTTTACTTACTAAAATGTAAAATAAAAGAGAGACTAAATGGAAGACAGAAATAAAGTAAACAAGATCTAAGGGAGTGTGTAGAAATGCTATCATAATACAACTAGAAGTCAGAAATCGATCAGTGAGTCCAACTTGGGAACAGTTGAGCCAGAAGTTAGGAAAGAGTTCAAAGCAGTAAATACATTAAAAATCCTGTTACCACACTAGTAGGAAGTGGTAAAAACCAAAGTCGTATAAAAAATAACATCAAAGTGTTTATACCAGTGATCTGAATGAGGCATCTGGTTAGAGGTTGTGTGACTGTAGAACCAATCTGGAAATATGGAAAATCTTAATGTTGGAAACAAAGTATTGGGACATTTAGATGGCAAGCACAAGGCATAAATGTTTAGGCAACCATCTGCCTCAATCTAGATTTTCTTTCCCTGCTTGTATAGAACCCAGGGCCATGTGCATAAGGATGTACTCTACCATTAAACTATAGCTGACTTCTCACTAGAAAATTTCTACTCACATGAGAACATGTTGTAGGCCTAAAGGTGGTCATACCCCATGTCCAAAGTTATATGTAACCTCTCAAGTGGAACAGAACAAGTGTCCTCCCATATTTTTGTGCCTTAGCTTCCTACTGATTTCCATTTTAGCATGTCCTATGATACTTTTGTGTTCATTTATTTATTTTCTTTGTCTTTCTTCTCAACTAAAATATAAATGCTATATAGAGTAAATTATATGTGCCTTAAAATAGCACCTCAAAATAGCACAATGCTGGTGGCACAATGAGCTCCTATTATTTCTCCAGAGTGATAAAATTAATAACAATCAGGTATTTCTGTTAAAAAAAAAAATCCCATGTCAAACAATCGCTGTTCTAGAAGTGCACTAAAATTAATAACAATCAGGTATTTCTGTTAAAAAAAAAAATCCCATGTCAAACAATCGCTGTTCTGAAGAAGTGCACATCTAGTTGGTAAGAGTGAACAGAGTCAGATTTCTTATGTTAGAAATGAATTCAACTTTTCTTGTTTAGGCAACTATGTAGAAGTCTAGGTCAACTGGTATTATTTTTCATAAAATTCACCTCATCCCCAGCATCACCAAATAAACAACAGCAACAACACATCTACCTAAGAGGACTTGTCTTTATCAATCTTTTCCTTTCTCTTCTCTTGCATAACATCTCTCCACTATACATGTTTTCAAAATAATTTATTACGGTGAAATTCACACAACATAATGTTAACCATATTATAATGAAGAATTCATTAGCATAAAATTCATATATCATAACATAACCGCAATAAAATGAAGAAGTCAGTGGTGCTTAGCATATTTACAATGTACTATCATTACCTTGATCTACTTCCAAAATATTTCCATCACTCCAAAGTAAATGGCCTTATTCAACAAGCAGTATCTCTCAACTCTCTCCTTCCTCCAGGCCCTGACACCCATCATTCTGAATTCTGTCTGTATGGATTTATCTATTCTGGATATTTCTTATGAATTGAATTACACAGCATCTGGCCTTTGAGTCTGCCCTCTTTTACTTAGAAAAATGTAAAGTTAGAGAGTTGCAACCATGTTGTACCATGTATCAGTCCATTCCGTTTTATGGATGGATAATACAACCTTGTGGATATACCATTACTCACTCTATTCATTTACATAATGACATATTCAAACCAATTGTGTCTTTCTGGCTACACTTCACAGTATATATATAAACAGGTACTTCTTTGAGTTTGCTTTTCTAATTCTTTTCGATTTACATATACCTAAGAGTATGTAGATTCATACACCAACCTATACTAACCTATGTTTATCCTTTTGTGAAAATGTCAAACTTAACTGCTGAATTGTTCTGCATTCTTAATAACAATGTAAGAGTGCTCCAATTTTCAACACTGCCAACAGGTGTTATTTTCCATTCTCTTGTGATAGCCATCCTAGAGGGCATAAAAGATTGCCTCACTGTAACACTTTTATTTTCTGCTTTATTTTATCAGTACATGTGTGTAATACACAACGTCTATATTCCTGTGGCAAGTTTGTACATGTAAATAATACATCTTAATTCCCTTTTCATCCCCTTTCCCTCCCTTTCCTTTCCCATCCAATTTCTTGATTTTGATTTTTCCATTTTTCATAGTACATGTTTATAGTGCAAGTTTGCACGCTTTGTGTGGAATCCATACATGTATGACACATCCCAACTTTGTTCCTCTTCTCATATCCCTCCTTTCTTTTTATCCCTCTGTCCATTTCTTTATCTCTTTCCCGTACTTCCTATTATCTATCTTTCATGTTGCTCTTTATTTTTATTTTGGGTTTTTCATGTAAGAAAAACTATGTGATATTTAAGTTTGTAGTCTGATTTAATTCACTTAACATTATGGTCTCAGGGTGCATCCATTTTCCTACAAATGACTAAAGTTTATCTTCATGGCATAGTAGTATTCAATTGTGTGTAAATACCACATTTTCTTTATGCAGTCATCTGTTGATGGACATATGGGCCACTTCCAAGATTTAGCTACTATGAATTGTGTTGCTAAAAACATGGGTATGCATGTATTATTGTAATAGGCTACCTTTAACTCTTTCAGAAAGATGACAAAAGAACAGCTGGATCAAATGGAATTTCTAGTTTCAGTTTTTTGAGGAATCTCCACAGTGATTTCCGAATTGGCTATATTAGTTTACATTTCCACCAACAGAGTAGAAGGTTCAGCCATTGCTCACTCCCCCACACCTCAGCCTCTGCAGCATTTGATTTTTTTTTTTTTTTTTTTTGATACCAGGGATTGAACTCAGGACCTTGAGCTTGTGAGGCAGGTGGCAGAATGACTGAGCCCTGCATTTGATTTCTTTATGATGGCCATTCTTTCTTGGGTAAGCTGGAATCTCAATATTGTTTTAATTTGCATTTCTCTAATGGACTGCGGTACTTTAAAAATGCTCTAGTTTTGATACTTCATTTTTCAGCTGGGTACTTCTGAATTCTCTTTATGTCATACCCATTTTATATTACTAATCTCAAAGTTAGGCCAAGTAGGTAATCTTTTAAAGTATCTTGATATTAAGCACAGAGAATGCCAAATCCTACATGAACAAGAATTATTAAAAAAGCAGGGTGGGGGTAACAGAGCACTATGACCAGTCAATGAACGAAACTATAGGTAGCAGTCAGAAAATGGAAACAAGAAAGGGCACCCATGTGAATGGGACACTTACTCTCAAGTGGAAAATCTCATGAGCAGGGCAGGAAAATAATTTTGACTTTTTCCTGTTCTTTACTAGCTCAGGCTCACTAAAGAAGAACCAAACAAGCATAGTTTTACAAATATTCAAGGTTGTTGTCATGGCACTGACTATAAGCAGGTACACATAGCCTGACAGAGTCTTAGTTCTTCGAAAAGTAGGGGGGCTTATCAGTATCCAGCTGAGTCAATTTTACCTATAAATATCTATGAATTGCTTAATACCATGTACTTTTATGAGACTTTCAAAGGCGTCTGTGTGTATCTTATCAGTGGGTTTCAGTTTGTGCATCCTTGTCCAAAAATCTATGAAGCTCTCTCTATTCTGAGTTTCACTAAATGTATTTCCCTCTCATTTCAGTCAGAGCATTGCAATCTAGCTCTACAGGTAGCAAATTGAAATGTTTAGTGGCCCATTGCAGACAGATTGAATCTGAAAAGAATATGGCAATAAGAAAGAAGCAAGGCATCAATATCCCACAGTAAAGCTCTCGCCAATGACAGCGCTGATGTAGGGTGAATGATTGAGCATTTGTTAAACTTCTACCATTGTGAAAATAACCTATTATTTTCCTGGTTGTACACTGAAATGCCTCAATCACCAACAGAACAAGTCAGTAAAAAATAATATAGTTCATTTTCTACTGCTGTTGTGCCTGGGGATAGTGTGGCATATAGTACCCTCACCCCTGAACTCTACTTTACCAATACGTGCTTAATTTAACCCTCTCTTCATTCATTTTGCAAAATGTTTACTGTATAGGTGACTGGTGATGATGGCTTTTTCTTTTCCTTTCCCTTCATCCAACCCCTAGGTGGTTAAAATTAAGCCTGATAGTATGGCATGATTTTTCTGGTTTAGGAATACCTTATCTTAAAAAAAAAAGAAGAAAAAAAGAAAAGAAGAACATGACAACCATATGAAGGCAAAACAAAGGAAAAGAGAGTAGTAGTAGCTGCCCTAGAAAATGTTGCCTTGTTTCTTTGGCTACACAATAAAAATAGCTGAGCCTAACAGACAGACCTTACCCAGTAGCATTTCATATCAGCAATTACTAGTTTATATCCCATATAGTTTCCATGTCTAAATCATCTCACTTCTGAGTGAAATCCCTGCATAAAATGTGAACCACTCATGTTACTCAAGGTTGTGAGCAAGAGAAGACACAGTGCAGGGAGACAGGAAATCCCCAAGGGTTGTCCCGCTCAGTGATGGAAGCCCAGACTATTTATTACCTGTGCTGTTGCTGCTCCACTTTTTCCCATGTGTCCTGCTCTACAGGCCTGGTTGTTAAATCATGAAATACTTGACTGAGTGCACAAATACTTTGGTAGCTAATAAAAAGTTGACAACATTCAGCGGCAAGGTACAAAGAATCTAAAAGTAAATGCTTTGATTCATCTGCCACTTGATGCTGAAGACAGTGTGACTAATTTATGTATGGCATAATAATAACAACAACCTAATAGTGGTCCAGCTAGTGTGTAGAACATTAACCATGTGCCAGGCATTCCTCTATGTGCTTCACTCACAAAAATCACATCAAATGCTTAGAGCTGTGGTACAATTCAGTGGAAAAGTGCTTGTCCACCATATAATCCCCATAGCCAAAAAAAGGAAAGAGAGGGAGAGAGGGAGGGGGAAGGGAAGGAGAGAGGGAGAGGGAGAGGGAGAGGGAGAGGGAGAGAGGGAGGGAGGGATCAAGTCATTTGCCCAAGATTTCACAGGCAGTGTCTGGCATCAAGGCAATCATCCTACAATCAGAATTTACACTACTAAAGCACATCACACTAAAAGCAGTGAAAAAACAGAATAAGATAGTGATGGATCTATCAAAGGAAATCTTAAAATAATTCTAGACACAATATAAGCAATAAATCGACATAATTCCCCAGCTACCTACTGTGAGGTTTGGGCAAGCCCATATTAAAATATGATTATGTCCCCCTTCTGTTGGACCAGATGTAATCAAATCCTTAATTTGATAGGAAACAAGGTATCTAAGCAACTTGGCAGGTAACAACTCTAACCTGCTGGGGCAGAGCCTGTTGACAGGTGGCTGCTGATAACCTGTTTGCAGAATGTCTCACTGCAGCTGATCAGTAATGAATGGAACCGCCTTGGTTCGTTTTATCTTTTTTTCCCTTCTTGATGTCATCTCCTGGATTACTTTGCTCCACAAAATCTATATATTTCTATAGCACCTCTGCCAATGTCAATGGTGGCAGACCCTGCCTGATTATAATTGGCTTTACTTTTTGATTTCACAGACCATGTCATTGAAGAGGCAACTGTTATCAGTCACCCCTTTGAAGCCAGCAACTATTAAGAATTGTCCTGTTGTTACTGAGGGGAACAGCAGTCTGTGATACCAAATCAGACTAAACGATTTAACTTCTTTTGAAGACATATCAAAGCCTAATACTATAAAACCACTTCTCTGACAAGAAGGCAACTAAATGATGAGCAAACTTACATTTTTAACATTACTAAATGCTAACTTTTTGTTACACTACCTGTGTAACAATGGGTGATAATACAGTAGTAGATTTATGAGGCTATCAGAACAGACCAAGTTAGATTTTTATCTTGTATTTTTAATAATCATATTATTGAGATATGACTGACACAAGAAAAGCTGTACACAATATACCTGGTGATTTTGGAGCTAAGTATATATATCACCTTTCTAGCATAATATTGAAGAATTTGTAAGACCCAGGGTTGTCATTTTCTTCTGCTTTCCCCTTCTTCTCTTTCTCCTTTTGCTTTTGTTCTTTGAGACAGAGTCTTACTACTATGAAATCCTAGGCTCAAGCAATCATCCTAACTTTCCCAAGTACCTGGAATTATGGAATATTCTGCCACATGTGACTGTCTTCATTTCTCCCCCACTCTCAACCACTGCTGTTCTGTGGCCCCAGGGCTTCACATATTGTACTAGGCAAGTGCTCTGCCATTAAGCCACATCCCCTGCTTCACCTTTAAAGTGGAAATATTGATACTACCACAGGTTACTATGGGATTTAAAAGAGAGAACATATAGAAAGTAACCTATAAGTGCCAGCAATGAAATAGAAACTTCTCCCCTACAAGAATTTTGTCTTTATGCCAGTAAGGAATCTTGACTATTTTCTAGCACAGAAGTGTTCAACAAATACTTATTCAATAAGTAAATGAACAAGTATGCCATTTGCCCTTTTCCAGCCTCTTGGCAATTAATGACAATTCTTCGTTTTCAACAGTGTGGAAAGAAATAATTTTTTTTTGGTGGGGTGGGGATTAGGGTGGAACTCAGGATCTTGTGGTTGCAAAGCAGATGCACTGCTGCTGAGCTAAATCCCAGCCCAAGAAATACTTTTAGTAGGACTAGCTGATTTTATTGAATCAATATGTCATTGCCTTAGTCTATTTTATGTCGCTATAATGCAACACCATAAAATGAGAGATTTAGAAAACAGATAATTTTATTTCTCATAGTTCTGGAGACTGGAAAGTTCAATATCAAAGTCCAAACAATCTGATCAGGGCCTTCTTACTGCATGGTAACATGGTGAAAGGACAATGAACAAGGGGGCAGTAAACTTATCCTCTTATGAGGAGGAACTCCTTCAATAACCTATTCCCTTGATAAAGACATTAATTTACATGAAGGTGAGCGTCCCTTGACTTTCGAAGGTCTAACTCAAAATACTGCTAAACTGGCAAATGAAACATTATTGTTTTAATTTTCTGGTGCTCAGAATCAAACCCTGGGCACTAGTACATGCTATGCATGACTCAACCACTGTCATAATCCTGCATAAATTTCAACATGAGGGTTTTTGCCATACTGGTGGTTTGAGTGCTGGGCCCTAAACATGCCACGCAAGTACTTGACCACTATTTCATTTCTGTCTATCTATTTGAAATAGGGTCTTGCTATGTTCTACAGCATGGCGTCAAACTTTGGTCCTGCTGCTTAGGTTCAACATGAGTTTTAGATGGGAAATTCAAATTACAGCAATCCCTATCTGGTGAAATGAAATATTTTATCTTTCCAAAACTTAGTATTGTAAATGCCAGAAAAGCTTGTGATAATAAATGCCTCAGATTCTTCATTTATTTTAGTTTACTAAGTCATGTATGAAGAATTCCTTTTTTTCTATGTCGATCACATATTTTTCTTTCTCCCCTTTCTGTCTTCTCCTTATAATAAGTAGTCATATACTTTTACATTACCTTATATACTAATAAGAGCAGTATTTCTATGGCCAGTCAGAAAAGGACGTGAATCTTGACTCTTGCTCTAAAACTTCTTTGAGTCTTTTTCTGAGTCTGTCCAAGAATTCTAACTGTTCTCCTTGCTTCTGTTTTAAGGATTTCAAAATAGCATTTTATAAATAATATAAAGTGGAAAGCATCAAGAAAATTTCAGGTACTTTTATTGTTTCATCATTAAGTAACTGCCAATTATCACTTGTGACAGCCAGACGAGAAGCAAATTATTGCAAATATCTCTCAAAAATAAGGATCTGAGAGGACCAGAGAAATTGCTCAGTGTATAGCACTTGCTGAGCACTATGTGCAAGGTTCTAGATTCAATTCTCAGCACTGCACAAAAAGAAATGTGTATTTGGGATGTAAGATAAAACTAGGGAGATTATTAAATCAAGTTTAAAATACAGAGCATTAGCCAACTGGTATTTTATGGTCAAATTTATTTTTCTTCATTTTATTTAATAATGGATTTTCTGTCATTTTCTTGAGTAAGCATAGGTAATAAGTTAATTCTATCTTTTTGTTGTTGTTGTTGTCATCGGGACTCAAACTTGGGCCTTGCACTTGTGAAGCAGGTAGTTGAACCTATGAGCTAAATCCCCAGCCCATTAATTCTACCTTTTACCAGTACAACTTCAGTGAAAATATTTCATATCTCTTGACAATTAATTATGGTTTCAATGAGTCTAGCAGTTTCATTATTGATTTTGTTAAACAGGAAATAAGCAGAAAAAGGCCATTTGATGAAAATACAAACAAATTTAAGAACCCTGTCTTCATATTCATACTAATTAAGCAAACTACTCAAACAATCTCAAATCTTTCCTCTGAGTAGCCTTATTCCCAGCCTTCTGTTCCACTCACTGGAGTTAAAGAAAAAGCCTTGAACTGCAGGCCTTCTACAACCTATACATAGGCATGCTTTTCTTTCCTGGCCTGAGAGGAAATAGAAAGGGTTAAAAATGTCTGTGCTCATTCCTCATTTGAATTTGAAAAAAGACGCTGCTATCAGCAAGCTAAGAAAAATAAGTGAGACAATTCTTTTGGTATATATTCTTTGTCCACATATATTTAGAAAGCTTTCTTATTTTTCTACTTTGTGTTTCTTCTTCACTTTCTATAATAAAGAAGCAGTGATTACTGAGAAGGCTGTCAAATGATCTATGATTAAATCCTGATTTGATTATTCTCAAAATCCCTATGTTCCTCTACAGCTACAGACTGATAATCATCTACCCTCTGCTATCCAATAATAGTGGCTACCATCAGCCATACATGACTATTCAACCTTTCAAATGTGGCTAACCCAAATGAAAATATACTCTAAATTTAGAATATGCTTGGATTTTAAAGATTTTTTTAAAAATTAAAAATAGAAAGTGAAACATCTTAATTATTTTCTATGCTGATTACAGGTTGAAATGATAATATTTTGAGTTAAATTAAAAATAGTATTTAATTAATCTGCTCATACTTTCTGTGTACACGTTACTGAAGATTGAACACAGGGTCTCACACATGTGAAGAAATATTCTACAAATGAGTTATATCCCCAGCCCTTTTTATTTTTTATTTTGAGAAAAGATCTCCTTTAATTATCCAGGATGGCCTTGAACTTGCATTCTCTCATCTAGCTTCCAAGGTTCCTGACAGTACAGGTCTGAGCCATAGCACCTGGTGTGTTTAAATAATTTTTTTTAAGGTTGGCACAAATTAGGTTTCTATGGGAAGTAAAATCCTAACTTGTGGGTCACATTATATTTCTATTGGGAATAAAGTAACATTGGTAGCTCATATTGTATTTCTATCCAAGAAGGATGACTTGTACTTGTGCTAACCCAAAGCCATATCTAAAGTTGACATGGGGCTTCATGCATATATAAAGGTAAACATAAAAACAAATATAGATATATGCATATACATTTTTTAACAGTTTGCTTTGGTAATTGATAAGTCAGTTTGTAAACTACTATAAAATAGAAAAAAGGCAGTTTGTTGTAAATTGCTTAACTAGGTTTTTTCATTATTATAATTTATTTACATTGAGGCTAATGGAGCTAATAAAATAAAAACACAGACATATTTCGTACATACAGACCTAGATATATACACACATATGGTAGTCATAAAAGTAACATTTATTCAAATATGTTGGAAGAAAAGGTCATTTACAAACTAGCAGCAAGCCCAGGTGTATGTTACACTTCTCTAAAAAAATTGTTTGATTATTTTTAAAGGTATCAGTCTACTATGACTGCTAGATAAATATTGTCTAATAGAAGCTATAATTTAATAAACAAAAATAATGCACAACTGACATAGAAAAGCCCCAATAAAATAAGCTCCTTAATAGTGCCTAAAGTAGCTCAATTAAACATGCAATCCAGATCTTGCTGATCTTGTCTAATTGTTTTTTAAAATTCTACTTCATTAAAATCTTTAAGGTAATGTTATACTTCAACTCAGTCCCAATTCAGATCATATCACAGATGCTGAATTATGTAATCCATTACTCTGCACAGAGCTTTTTGGGGCTTGTAAGAGCTATTTTGATAACAAAGTTTCTAAAGTCTACCACTACTGTTTAGTATAACTTACTCAGAGAGAAATGCAACTTTCTATACTTTCTATGTGCTAGAGGGGAGCCATGCAGGAGGAGCTATATGAATACTAAAGGAGAAAGCCTGAAATATACTGAAAGTACTTCACCACAGTTATGAAAATTCTCCCCTGCTAGGTCATTCATTAACCAGGAAATTGCTGGATGTGTTGGTTAATTGCTTGGAGACCAAAACATAATTTCAAGACTTTCATTTACAAACCATGTGAACTTCAGCAATAACTGGGGTAAGGCTAGAAGATGAGA
The DNA here is from genome assembly GCF_012274545.1 of Fukomys damarensis. Classification (NCBI taxonomy): domain Eukaryota; kingdom Metazoa; phylum Chordata; class Mammalia; order Rodentia; family Bathyergidae; genus Fukomys; species Fukomys damarensis. Next base: position 33,959,945 of record NW_022900916.1, read on the forward strand.
AGGACTGGGTCACATAAGGAAGAAATCATAAAAATAGTAGTATGACAAAATATATCTAAGGAAAGGAAACAGAAACAGAAATTCAGTATGCACACAGAATATGGTGAATACTTGACTGGTACCTGAAATACCAGTAGTCAATTCCAAAGGACATGGAATCCTTTGGCTTTTCAAGTACTGCAAGGGTAATATAAATGTCAAGACTTTTACATAGGAACCAATGAAGCATCTCTCAACAAGAAAAAATGGGCTTAGACTATGGAACTGTGTCTTCTGAAATATTCAAAAGGACAGATTAGCGAAATTACACGTGAAGATTTTATTTTTCTAAGGCAGACAAACTACATTTTTATGAATATTGAAAGATAATTTACTTGTTTAATAATATATATATTCAAGCCATGTTGTTCTAATTCCATAGCTTCTCATACTACTTACAACAGAAAATGCTAATACGTAATATAATGACACAATTTCTGATATCAGTCCCAAAAGAGCAATAAGCATTACTATGCCATCATTTCTAATGTGAAGTAAAATCACTAACCCACTGGGACCCAAAGAAAACAGCTGCAAGGTATTGTTTTATTGTTGCCACTTTTTCAATGCATTTTCTTTTTTCTGTCTTTCTTGTTTTGTTTTGTTTTGTTTTGTTTTTCTTTTTGCTACCAGGGATTGAGCTCAGGACCTTGTGCTTGTGAGGCAGGTGTGGTGCCACCGAGCTAAATCCCCAGTGACACATTTTCATTTTGTAGAAGATTTTCATTCTATTTAATTAAAATATACAATGAGCAATGAAAAATACAGGTAGCCATGTACGTAATGGAATGCCTGTTCTGTACATCATGTGCCTACACTGAAGACTTCCATTTTCAACCCACTTCATATAAAGTCCAGCTGTCTCAGTGTTAGTCATGTTATGAAACTTACTGCCTCTTCCTTCCTGGCTCTGGTGAAGCTCTCCATAAAATTACACAGTGATCTCAGGACATTTGTATTTGCATTATAGGGTGTCTCAATCATAATTGAGCTCAATGTCATATAAACTGATGCTAAATAGCTCTACTCTAGACCAGATATTTTAAAAGACATTCAAGAAAATTATACATGCCCTCTAATCCTACTTTTCAAAATAAATTTCATACATTCTGTTTAGACACTATTTTCTAGATTTATAGAATCTAGAAAATACCAGTATTTAAAAATTTTGTGTAAATATTCATGCTAAATAAGTACTTTTAGCCAACAGAATTATTTCATTAAGTCGCATTTCAGAACAACTGATTAACAGGGTTAAGGGTAAAATACTGTAATGGTCAGTTGCTTGAATTACTTTTAAAAACCAGATTGAGTAATTTATTTTATAGAAATCAGGTCTAATCTTTATTCTTTAACTTATTAAAATTATTAAGAGTATCATAAAATCTCAGCTGGCATTAAACAAAGAGATGGAAATCACACTTTGCTGACTATACATAATCAAGGTATATGAGATGAAGTCGCTGCCACAAGCAGTGAATACAAGGATCCACACGGTCTCTTTTGTTGTGCTCAGGTAAAAGATGTTGTTCTGTACAAGGATTCTATTCCACTAAAGATGTAGTTAGGGGCCAACAGGAGACCTCAAATAGCAGCCAAATCAAAACATGGCAGGATAATTTTCTTAATCTTAGAAATCTAAAACTGAAATGAAGTAGTTAACAAAGAAAAAAAAACAAGTGGAAGATCAAGGTGTTCAGAAAGACTGGAAATATCATGACGCATGCATTGAATATTTAAGGAAAACTTGAATTAAAAAACAAAATATTAAGGAAGGGAAAAGTGACTTTCCTCTAGTTTAAGCAACAGATAAAGCTCTGAGGGAAATGGCATCATGTAGAGGTAGGACTTTACAATAGTTGGCTTGGGGGTAGCAGGGAGGGGAGCAGACAGGCAGAGTTGACTGATGACAAGGAATTCCAGCTGATATTTTCGTACTTTGTGAGATTCTAAAATCAGTATGGAGATACCTCAGAGAATTGGGATTGAAGGTCCCATTTAATCCAGCTATCCCCCTGCTGGGTATTTTACCCAAAGAATTAAAAGAATCAGACCACAGTGATATACGTGCTCCCATGTTCATAGCAGCAGCACAATTTGTAATAATAGCTTGGAAGCAGCCCAACTGACCACCAACAGGAGACTGAATAAAGAAAATGTGCTTTTTTATATAAAATGGAGTGCTACTCAGCCATTAAGTATGAGAAACTAGAGATATTTATAGTTAAATGGATGCACATCAAGGCAATACTCAAATAAAATAAACAGGACACACATTTGTAAATACTGAATAGTTTCTCTAGTGTGAGAAACTGAAAGTGTAAATAAGGACTAATAATTATTTATTTATAATAATAAATAATGTATAATATAATGTGAAATATATATGATTTATATATAATAAAATATAATAAAATGTGAAATAGGAAGAAAAGGTACAAAGGGGAAGTGGGAGGAGTAGGGGAAAGGAAAGAAGGGAATAGAATTAATATGAGAAAAAGAAAAAATGGAAACAAAGTCTTTGTAGATAGGGAGCGGTGGAGGCTTTCAAGGGAGGCAGGGGAATGGGAAAAAAATAAGAATCTAAGATGGGTTATGTAAAGGTGCAAATTTATAATGATGAATGTCATTATATTGTATACCTTAAATGTACCAAAAAAATTAATTTAAAAAAAACACTAGGGTTGGGGATGTAGCTCAGTAGTGCTACAGATGCCTGGCAAGAGCAGCAGAGGTCCTGAGTTTCATCGCCAGTATTAAAACTTTAAATAAATAAATAAATAAATAAATCACTCACTCACTCACTCTAGAAACTACTTCAGAATAGGAAGGCAACTCCAAATAGCTCACAGTGAATTACTTACCAACATAGGGGCATATGTGGTTGAAGATATGCTTAAATAGATTTGAAGATTATAAAAAGGTGATATTTCTTTTACAACTGTTTGCATCACAATTAATATCTGCTGCATTTAGATTTTTTAAATCTCTAAGAAAGTTCTGATAAGTTAGATCCAGGAAACTAAGAAATTGAGTATGGCTAATTATACAAATGGAATAGTTAAATACTGAGAAATTTACATATTGATCATATTATTGGACAAACTAAAATTACGACATTTGCTGCTGAAATTTGAAAAATTCAGTATTTGTGATTTTCTAATATTGTGATAAAAATTTTGCAGTTAAATTAAAAATAAAAATGCATGCATCACTGTTACACTTAGCATTTTTATATACATTTTATTTTATTTTATTTTGTTTTTTTGAGACAGGGTTTCACTACGTAGTTGAGACTGACCTGGAACTCACTATGTAGCCCAGGCTGGTGTCGAACTCACAGTGATCCTCCTGCCTCAGCCTCCCGAGTGCTGGGATTACAGGCATGTACCACCACACCTGGCCTGTCTTTTTATTTTTTTTTATTTTTTTATTGAGTTTATTGGCACAATCTAGGTATACAATACAATTACATTCATCATTGGGATTCTGTACCTTTACATAATAGGTCTTGATTCTCATTTTTTCCCCTTATCCCTGCCCTCCCTTCACCCCCTCCTCCCCTCCACATTTAAAAACACTTTATTTCCATTTTTTCAGTTTCTCATATTTTTTTCCTCTCCCTTATTACCTTTCCCTCACCCTTCCCACTTTCCCTACACCTTTAGCCCTTTACTTCCTATTTTACATTATTAATTATATCATTAGGATCCTGTGTACTATTATAGTTTTCACACCAAAGAAACTATTCCGTATTTCAGTTAAAGAAATCTCTGTATGAACATTAAAAATAGGGAATACTAAAATAAAACTAAAAAGGAAAGTAAAAGAGAAAGGCAATGATGTAACATTAAAATAATCCTTAATTCTGGAGATGAAAATGGTCCCTGAACATATTTAAATTGCTTCTTGCTCTTAGAGTCTTCTCTTATTCTTTTTTTCATTATTTAGAGAATACTTTATTAGTTTCTGTAATCAAACCCACGTAGATATGACCTTACATATTTAGTCTGATGTGTTACGGCCTGTCTTATTTTATTCTAAATAAAGCAGTCCCATCCTTATTTGTTAGACAAGAAAATGTACCTATAATGTACCATAACTGGTCAAAGTTCATATAAATTCTTCATTGATGAAGTTTGAATGCAGGCAGTATGTTTTCTTACTAACTTACTGCTTCAGAAAATTTCACGGTCAGAAAATAAAGGAAAAAATGGAAACAAAGCTTAATGTGAGCTGAGGTGGGTGGAGCGGCTGAAGGGAGGGAAGTAGAACTGGAAAAGGTAAGAAGGTAGCTATGTCACAGACAGGTACAAATCCCCAGTAGCAAGTGTGATCATGATGTATACCTAAACTGTACTCGTAAACTTCAATTTTTCAAAGAATTTCATGGTTAAAAAGACAGTAAATGTTAAAGCAAAGAATAAATCAAACATACCCAGGAGCAGGGGTAGGGGAAAGTGAGCATGAAAATCAGCGAAATCATTGTGGAACATGAGTATCTGTGGGCCAGCTGCAATTCAGACTCTACTGCCTCCTTCCACTCGGCTTTACAATGTTTACTGACATTCTCGTGTTTCCCCTGCATTTTTAATAGCTTCTAACCATGTCACATACTTGCCATACACTTGCAATAATTTGAATGATTCTCAATTTTTTTGCAAAGAGCCAATAAAAGTCTGGCTGAGAGTTTTACCAATGGATTCAAAAGCCTAGCTAGGTGTAAGCTCCATAACCCACTCTTCTGCACTCAATCAAATTTCCACTGGATAGAACAGAGATGGCAGTAATGGCCTCACAACCATGATTCTTGACAATTTTATAATCAGTAATTTCTTCATTTATTACCTGTCTTAAACTAGTCTCTACTCTTCACCTCACATACCTCTCTCTATTCCATTCATAATCACTTATAAGAACTTCATTCATTGTTGATAAATCCCAGTGATTTCCAAGTATTTGAGAAATAAAAAACCATCCCCCTTACCAAAATGTAGCAGTCTTATTTGTTGCTATACATATTCAAGTGATCAGCAGATTTTTAAGGATATAAAAAAAATTTAGTGGCATTACTAATGTAGAAGTTCAACTTCCATCTTACTACTAAACAATATATTCCATTCATAACAATTCAACTTCCTAAACGTCAACCACAGGTTCTATATAGGTCTGGGAATGTAGCTCAGACACTAACATGTGTGTGGCTCTGGGTTTGGTCCACAGCACTGTATTAAAAAACCAAACCCATAAGGTTCTGCATTTTTTAGGTCACATCTTTCTATTGGCCATTCTATGTACTCCCAACTGCCAAGGATAAAAATCTCCCAGTCGAATAGAACTGACTTCACAACTGACTTCATCTATCTTCGTATGCATGAAATTACACACCTAAACAAAATGTTAAGTGATATTCATTTAATCTCTATCATTCTAATCCTTTCAGACTAAGTATGTATTTCCTCCAAGGAGTATGGAATAGTCCTGCCTGATTTTACTCCTTTTCCTTCCTGCTACCTTGGTATCCAAAGGCAATCGGTTCTCGGACCTCCTGGCAGGTACCAAATTCTGTGTATGTTCAAGTCCCTTAAACAAAATGGTATAATATTTGCATATAGTCAATGCACATTATCTCTAAAATCATCTCTATAACACTTGTAATATTTAATATAATGTAAATGCCATGTAAATATTTGTTCCACTCACTGTTTAGGGAATAATGACAAGGAAAAATATGTACATGTTTAATATAGATATAATTGTTTTGTCATTCACATTCAACTTGGCTGATTTCATGGATGTAGACAAAAACAGGTACTGAGGATTCAGTGTGAGCTAAGGAGTACAGATCTGCTTGTTCGATTATACTCCTTTCCCTTCCCTAATATACTGACTTTAATGTTCACCATTCAAAACTATGCCATCATGTGTAGGGACCACTAAAGCACATATACACAGACATGTACTGCCTCATACTTCTTGCGACAGTTTCTGAAATATTAAAACTTTATATAATGCCATCATACTATATACATTATTTACCAACTATTAAATTTGGGAGACTGATTCACATTGATATACATACCTCCTATTCAATCATATTTTACTGCTATATGTTTTCACAGCAAATGTATTAATCCATCTACTGATGAACAGTTGAAAGGTTTCCAGTTTTTAGCTGTACCAGTCAGTGCAAGGTGGTACTTCATTGGGAAAATAGTGTATCTTTCCTCTTGGTTTATCTGGGTATTGATTGATTGGTTGATTGATTTTATTGGGGGTTGAACCCAGAGCCCTGTACATGCTAGGCAAGTACTTTACCACTGAGCAACTTTCTCAGTCCACATTTATTACATTTTAAGACAGTATCTCAGTAAGTTTCCCAGGTTGACCTGGGACTTGTACTCTTCCTCCCTCAAACTCCCAAGTAGTTGAGATTACAGATGTACATCAACCTGCAAGCTCTTCTGTCTGCCTTTGTATCTGTTTTGCCTTTGGCATTCCTATTCTAAGCTTTATTTTGATACACTGAGGTATGTATTTCTTCTATTTCCCTTGCTTAGAATTCATTATGCTCCTAAGATCCAAGCATTCATGGTATTTACCAATTCTGGTAACATCTCAATTTTCATTGCTTTAAATAGTGCTTCTTCCCTATTCTTTTTATTATCTTTTGGGGGGGAAATTATTTTTTGCTACATGTTTGAATGTGTTACATTTACCTATTGTGTAAAAACCCACCACCAAACTGGGTAATGTAAAATAAGGACAATCTAAGGGTTAAGAATTCAGGCAGGGCACAGCAGGCATGGACCATGTCTTCTTCCTTATGTTTAGGATCTCAGATAGGAATGCTCAAATTATTCAATGGCTCATATAGTTGGGATGGACTCTCCATGTACTTTGGGATTCCTCAAAACATTGGGTTCTTCAGTTAGCCAGATTTTTTTCATGTGGACTCAGAGCCCTAAAAGCCAATATTCATCAAACTAAACAGAAGCTGTATAATCTTTATTACCTAGTCTTGGGAGTAACATAGTATGGCTTAGGCCATAGTCTTGATTCTGACACTCACGAACCTGCCAGTTAGAAGGGCATAGGTTCTGTCTCGAGATGGAAGAAGTGTCAAAGAACAAGATGGAAGAAATGTCAAAGAACTCGGTCCTTCTTTAAACTGACATAGAATGTGCCTGTTTTGATTTGTTGCTGATGATTGAACTCAAGGGCTTGCATGTGCTCATAATCTCATTCTGTCACTAAATTACATCTATAGTAGAATCCCACATATTTTACCTTCTCTTTCATATCTTTAAACCTTAATTTTTAAAGTTTTGAGACAGAGTTTCACTGTGCAATTCAGAATGGCCTTGAACTATTAATATGTAGCCCAATCTGGCCTCAAACTCGCAGCTCTCCACCAGCCTCAGCCTCCTGAGTGCTGGGATTATAGGAGTACATGATCACACCCAGATAAACCTTTTATCTTTATATATATATTTCAAATGAAGTACGTTCTCCAAATTTATGTAACAGCCTGCTAATAAGCTCTTGAGTGTGTCTAATCTGCAGTTTAACCCACAAACTAAATTTTTAGTTTTAATTACTTATTTTGTTATTTTTTTGGGTACTGGGGATTGAATTCCAGCCCTTGCGCTTTTGAGGCAGATGGCTGAATCACTGAGTCAAATCCCTGGCTCACAAACTAAATTTGGGGCGGGGGGTGCCAGGGGTTGAACTCCAGTACTTGCGCTTGTGAGGCAGGCTCCTGAACTACTGGGATAAATCCCCAGCTCCCACAAACTGAATTTTTAATGCAAATATTAAAATCTTTATTCTTAGAGCTCTATTTGGTTCTTTTTCAAGTCTTCCTAGACATTTTTTATAGCATCTTATTCTTTCTCTGTGTTTTCATCCAAATTTTATTTTTAAGTATTTGAAACATACTCATTTTATTTTCTACAATTAGTAATTCCATATATAAAACTAGGAAGTAGTTGTATCCTTTCTACTGACTCTAGCTATAGTTATGTATTTCTTCTGTGTTTCTGTACTTTGGGGGTGAAAACAGGAGTTGGATATTTTATCCATGGGAAGACCAAGACCTAAAATTGAAGCAAACACTCCATGAACTGTTTGCTTTTGCCAAGACAAATTTCCCTGTTGTCACCTTTTGCTGGTAAGTCTGTCTGTCTTCCTTCCCTTCCTTTTCTTTCCTTTTCCTCTGGCTGATGCCCTTCATGTCTTCCCTTTCGACCCCCACCTCTACCTTAACCCTGTCTCCTTCTTTCCTTGGAAGGGGGATGATGTCGGGATCTGGATTTTGCTACCCTTTTACTGAAGATGTAACTCTTCAAAATTTCTATGCTTTATATGAAGTTTAAAATTTTAAATCTTCTCTTGCACAGGCCCCAGGCCCTGCCTCCACTAGGCAGGCAGGCAGGGCTAATGCTCCAACATCTAGGTTAAAAGCCCAACAAATGCTCAAAGGCAGCTACGATATCACTTCCAGTTTACTGCCATGGTTTTTAGCCTTCCCTTTAATTTCATCCTTAGAAGACCTCTTCTCTCTAACAAGGTCAGAAAAACATCTAGAAGAAGTTTATTATACTTTATCCAACATTTCTAACTGTTTTTTACCAGGAAATTTCCCACACTTTTTAGTTCTCAACCTTGTCAAGATCTATAGTTCCTTCATTTTCTTTTTATGTGGCTCTTTTTTTCTTCCCCATTTTCTTTGACTTAGAAGCCCCAAATTCCTCACATATCACAGAAAAACCCTTTACCTCAACAGACCAAATTTTTAAAAATTCAGGTACAGTGGTGCCTCGGTTCATAAACTTAATTCTTTCTATAATTCTGGTCACAAACTGGTCAAGAATGGAATAAAATTCAATGGTTAGGTTCAAAGTTGATTTTCTAGAGAAATCTGATTTGGTTATCATCCAATTTGGTTTGTGACCAGAATCATAGAAACAATTAAATTCATGAACCAAATTACCACTGTAATTTGTTTTTAATTATGTGCCCCTAAAAGTGGAAATTAAAGAAAAATATGATAATTTTGCATTATAATTTTCACAGTTCTGCACCTCCAACTGACCTGAATTAGGTATACCTCAGCCTGACAATAGGACTGCTAGTCAGCTTGCAGCTGCTCTGAGTTTCCAGCTCAGTTGGCCCCTCTCCAAAATGATGAAAGGCCAACTGCCCTCTCCTGAGGGAGGGAAGCTGAATAACTCACCAGCCACTTCAGTCTGCTCTGATCACTGCTCTCTGTTCCTCTAGTACTTTTCTCTATGGAGGCCTCTGGGGTCACCACTAGTCACCATGCATCTGCAGGTTCAAGCAACCCCTCCCATGCAGCAAGTCAGAGCTGAGGGAGAAAGTGCGTCTTGCTGTCTCCTTTTTTTCGCACAGAGATCTCTCTGCTCTTCCCATGAGCTTCAATTCTCACTTCCGATCCTCGGGGATACACTGGGGATAAACTTCCCTTTTTTTTCTTCTTCACGTTGTTATATTCCAAGGTCTGGACACCAAATTTCACAGAAGCTGTTTCTCGGCTGTTCACCATTCTACCATCTTTTTTTCTTTAATTTTAGAATTTAAAATGTTATGAACTTCCAAATATGAATAGTGTTAACTAAAGATTTACGCTTTGGGTTCATCAGACTGTATCTTAGGCACAAGGTGAAGCTATATTCCCAGGGTTCAGTTAACTCTGATTATTGACTACATAGTCCAGTGTCTAGCTTATTATAAAGGAAAAAAGGAGTCAAGTAAACATTCTTCTGTCCATAAACAATATTTTTGATTTAGAAAGGATATGGTGATTTTTTGCATAGCTCAAGCATACAACATTTGTCTCCTTGTTCTTTCTGTAATTCATATTTTGTCTTCAGTAAAATGAGTTAGTGAGAATGCATAAGTTTACCCATTTTTGTCCCCATTTGTTCTGCAAACAGTGAAATCTTCCATATTGCTGGTGTTGAGCAACAGAATTAGCACTGCCATGTATAGCTTTGTTATGACACTGAGCATCTAATTTATTTTTTATTTGTGATGAACCTGTCCACCATATATTTATTTATACTGGGTTAAGTCCATGTATTTAAGGCTTAGTTTTTTTTTTTTATTTATAAAGGACAGTCAAATAAAATGGTATATGTAAAAATAGCTTTTTCAAAATCCATATTTGGAAAAAACATTTTATCTTCATAGCCTTGAAGCATCTCTTCTGAAGTTTCTAGGGTTGCTTTAACATAAGTCAAGTTTTTTCATAGTGTTGCATCCATGATGCAAAAACTAATCCTTTGCTCTAGAGCTGTTCTGAATATTGAAGGGATTCTGCCCCAATATTCCACATTGGCATTTGTGAAAATGGCAGAAGCAGAAAGGTCATTCTCTTCCCCCCGAAGCAGATCCTAAGTCCCTCATTTGAGAAATACACCCCCCCAGCTCCATAACTAAAAGATGGGATGTTCTTGTCTCTGAAGAGTAGCAAAACAAAGAAGAATCAGCACAAACTGGCTTTGGCAGCGTTCCTACCCTGTCTCTCCAATATTGTTTCTCTCCAACTATTCACTTCTTAACCAGATTTAGTTTAAATATACACAGGTTTCCTTATTTTTTATGTCTTTATTTAAGGATGCTCCCACATCATATAAAACTTAAATGCATTTATTAATGTGCCTTTTTTACAGGGCCCTTAGCTATGAATCAAGTCAATGAAACATGATGGATACCAGTAGACATATATTGATATCATATATCCCTCCCATGTGAAGATAAGAAAAGATACTTCACCTCTGTGGTATTCTTTACAGAAATCCATAGCCACCATCTAATCCTATGAAAACATCAGAGAAACAAAATAATAGATTCTTACTCTTCAAAAGCTTCCAAAATGTGAAAGATAAAGGACTGTGAACTAAACTCCATGGTAGGAGACTAAGGAGATATGACACCTGAGTTCAATGTGACCTCAAGGATTGGACTCTGGATCAGAAAGGAAACATTAATGGAAACACAGCAGAGATCAGAATAAAGTCTGTATTTTATATTATTTGATAATAATGTATCTGTGTTAACTTTTTAGTTTTCATAGTTATACATTGATTAAATAAGGGGAAGACATTGACGAGTATAAAAGAGAGCCCTTTATATTCTCTTTGCAATCCTTCTGTAAGCATAAAAATTTCACAGAATACCACGTCTTCTTTTGTATATGTGAAGTATCATATAGGACTATTACAATTATTGTCATAAAATGTGCTATGCTATGTGTTATATTCACTTTTATATAATATATAATGAAAATCTGAGGACTGGAAGCATACTCAGTGGTAGAGCACACACTTAACATAGCATGTGTGATTCCAAATGCCACAAACACGCACACATTCACACGCACACACATGCACACTATGTTATTAATGTGCTGAAATTCTGCTGTCATATCAAGTTTTGGCTGATTTTCTTTTATTACCATTTTAGAGCAATTACTTTACTATATATTTTCTTGTCATTTTTTCTCCTGGCTTTAATTTAATTTAATGCTCCTTTTAAAATATGCACATATAACTCATGCTCTCATATATTCTTTCATTTACTATGGGAGAAAAATGTTATCTCAAAATTGCTGAGATAGAAGCTTACAGAAAAGCAAAAATGTACAACTTTCATAACTGATAACAGGAGTCAGAAAATCAAATGACTCTGTTAAACATGACAATGATAATGCAAGTAAAATAGCTAAAAATTACAGAATGGTATAAATTAACACTTTTCAAAGATATATATATTAATATATATGTATGTATATGTATATAAATTTATTGAATCATTATAACTATTTACTACTTATCAGTTAGGCACTTTTATTACTTCATTTTATAGGTGATGTAATTCAAACACAGTGAAGAAAACCCAAATTTATACAATGTGCAAACCATCCATTTTGCTCTATTTCTGAAAATTCCCTTTACCAGATTTATATCATACTGTTTACTAAATTCATACCAAATACTTATGTGGTATATCATGCAAAAGAGATATACCGTGAGCAATTTCATAAGCCATTTTTTCATGTACATATTATACTTTCATTCTACACTAGTTATGCATTGTATGCAAGTAGTGGTTAAGACCAGACTTTTACTACCACATAGGGTTTAGGTTTCCAGTGAAAATTATTCAAAAGCTGCCTCTGCTGAGTCTGAGAATGTATTGTTATTTTTTAAAGAACCAAGTACATGCCTGTAATCCCAGAACTCAGGAGGCTGAGGCAGGAGAATCGCTGTGAGTTTGAGACCAGCCTGGGCTACATAGTGAGTTCCAGCTCAGTCTCAACTACATAACAAGACCCTGCCTCAAAAAACAAACAAACAAACAAACGAACAAACAGAACCAACACATGCTTTTAAAGGAAAAAAGTTAGTCCAAATACTGCAGAGGAATGATAAGAGTTCCTTCTTGCCCTGCACACCACAAAATGCCTTTCTTTAAACAAGTTGGTGTTCTGTTCTTGCACAAACTTTGTTATGCTGTGAAAGGGTTAAGGGACCATTTGAAAAGCTCCTCTCATTTTATCTTGATTTTCTGAACACTGTAACTCTTTTGAAAGTCATCTCTCCTCTTCTTTTACTCTTGTCCCTTTTTGCGGGGCCTAGTTTCTCCTTCCCTATGTATTTCTATGAAATGGCTCATTCCAGATGACACATTCTGTTAGTGTTATAAGACAGATTAGAAGGAGTAAAGACACTGTGTTGTTTCTCATTCTTCCAGGTCAACGAGCTTACTTTCAAAGACAGCACTTCTTGATTGCTCTGCTTGGGGCATAAATGATCAATATCCAGTTTGTGGTTTATTGTACATCTGACTTGTTAATTTAAATCACTGTGTACTGATTTGACATGCAGTGTTACTTCATATCTTGGCATTCCCATCTACCATTCAAAACTGTCAAGAGGCTTTCAATAGAAGAATTAACGGTTTATAATTTGATTATCAGAGCAATTACAAGTAATAGATGTAGGTTTTGAATCAACTGAACATATATTGGGATAACCATTCTTTCACTAACCACTAAATATTGTTTAAAATTAAATTTTGTGAAAATAATTTCCAGTAATATCTTCATTTGACAATCTTACCCAAGTATTGTTTTATGGTCCTTGCATAACACATTGTCTCTTCTTTACAGTTTTGGGACATTCAAATAAAATTTTAAGCATTCTTGAACCAAAAAAAGCAACTCTGTCAAATCTGTTAAAATAACTAGTTAAGACAGTTGTAACATATGGGGGTTGGGTAATATATAAGCATCAAATTATTTAAAGCTGGTAAAGATACCCCCTGTAATTGTAAATATTCAAAATTATAAGGATATTTGCAAATAAAATATATAGAAAAAAGAAATTTTCCATTTTTAAAAGACTAAACATACCAATGATTATAATATACAACCAAGTTAGATTTGCATGTTCAACAATCTGTCCTATCAGATTTTTTTAAAAACCCCAAAAATGAATGTACTGGACAAAGCAAGTACTTAAACAAATGGGGGGACTAACAACAGAAAAGTAAGATGACAAGGAAAAGTCAATACATATGTTATAACTACCAATGTATATGTTCTCCATTCATCAATCAAAAGAAACAGACCGGCAGAATGGGTCAAGAAACAAGATCCAACAATAGCCTATATACATGAAACACACTAAATGAAAAAGAAATTGATAGACTGAAAGTAAAAAATGGAAAATAATAACAATGTGAAAGGAACCTGAAAAAAAAAATAGGGGCAGGTACTCTATTTGCAGTCAAAGTAGATTTCAGGCAAAGACTGATTAAGAGAGAAAAAGAAGGTTCCCTTGTAAAGGGAACAATCCAAGAGGAAGTGATAACAATCATAAACATGTATGAACCAAATAGCAGCACAGACAAGTATATAAAAAAATATTAATGAATGTGAAAAATCAAATAAGCAATACATTTGTAATGGGGGGGGCTTAATAATCCACTGTCACAAATAGACAGATTAAAAAAAAATCAACACAGAAATATCAGAACTGAACCAAACTTTTGAACAAATACTTAGTAGATATCCATAGTGTTTCACCCCAGAATATCAGAATACACATTCTTACTGGCTATACACAGAATATTCTCCAAAATAGATCACATATTAGCTCACAGAATATGCTTAAGTAAATGCAAAGGAATTGAAAATATCCCATGTATCTTATCAGACCATAGTGCAGTGAAATTGGAAATCAATGGCAAAAGAAATAATAAAAACTTCATAAACACATGGAAATGAAATAACCTTCTCTCAAATAACCAATGGAGTGCCGGGTATTTAGCACAGTGTGCTGCCATCTGCCTTGCAAGCTCACTGTCCTGAGTTTGATCCCCAAAACCAAACCAAATCAAACCAAACCAAACCAAACAAAAACCCCATTGTCTCCAAAGAACCAATGGGTCACAGATGAAAATTTTTTAAAAATTAGACACTTTCTACCATTAAATGATAATGCCAATACAACATACCAGAATTTAAGTGATCCAATGACAGAACTCCTATGGGGCAAATTTATATCAGTGAATTCCCATATCAGAAAAATAGAGTGAGCTCAAATAAACAACCTAACACTGAACCTCAAGCTTTGAGAAAAAGAGGAGCAAGTCAAGCCCAAAGCTTGTATAAGGAGATAATTATAAAGATCCAAGTAGAAAGTAATGCAATTGAAAGTAAGAAAACAATATAAATAACCAGTCAAAGAGTTGGTTCCTTGAAAGAGTAAATAAAATTGACAAACCCTTAGCTAACCTTATCAAAAAAGGACAGAAAATACTCAAATGAATGTACATAGGAATGGAAAAAGGTATCACAACAGATCCTACAGAAATCCAGAAGCTCATCAATATCTACTTTGAGAACCTGTTTTCTTCTAATCAGAACATGAAATGCACAAATGAAATTGACAGATTCCTAGATATATATAAATTACCACAGCTGGATGAAGAAGATATAAAAATTCTAAATAAACCAGTATCAGTCAGTGAAATTGAAGGTGCAATTAAAAACCTACCAACAAATAAAAGCCTGGCCCTGATGAATTTTAGAAGAAACTTAGAGATGACCTAATGCCATTACTTCTCAGACTCTTTAATGAAACTGAAAAGGAAGCAATACTCCTAAGTTCATTCTTGGAAGAAGAATTACCCCGATACCAAAACCAGAGAAAGACCTAAGCAAGAAAGAGAACTATAGGCCAATCTCCGTAGTGAACATAGATGCAAAAATCCTCAATAGGATACCGAAAAACAGGATGCAACAAATCACCAAGAAGATTATACCCCATTACCAAGTAAGATGCATTTCAGGGATGCAGGGATGCTTCAGCACACACAAATCAATAAATGTAACACAACATATTAACAGAGCCAAGGACAAAAACCATACACGATCCTCTCAAGAGACGCAGAACAAGCATTCGGTAAATTCCAACACCCATTCATTATTGCAAAGGAAGAAAAACCCTTATAAAAACTGGAATAGATGGTCTTTATCTTTGTTGTTGTTGTTGTTTTTTGAGACAGGGTCTCACTATGTAGTTGAGACTGACCTGCAACTCACTATGTAGCCCATGCTGGTCTTGAACTCACAGCAATCCTCCTGTCTCAGCCTCCAGAGTGCTGGGATTAAAGGAATGCGCCACCATGCCCAGCTAGATGGTCTTTATCTTAATTTGACAAAAATCCATCTACAACAAACCAACAGCCAATATTATACTCAATGGACAAAAACTGAAAACTTTCACTCTAAAATCAGGAATAAGACAAGGATGGCTAGTATCACCACTCTCATTCAATCCAGTTCTGGAAATTTTAGCTAGACAAAAGAAATAAAGACAGGAAAGGAAGAAGTTAAATTATCATTATTTTTGGATGTTATGATATTCTACATAGAAGATCCCAAAAAGTCCACCAAAAGACTGCTACATATATATAATAATCAAATTCAGTAGAATATCTGGATACAAAGTCAACACTAAAAATCAAAAGCATTCCTGTACACAAATAATAAACTTACTGAGAGAGAAATTAGGGAAACAACACTTTTCACAATACCATTCAAAACACTGAAATACCTAGGAGTCAATCTAAGAAAGAAAGTAGACCTTTACATTGAAAAAAGCAGTACTCTGAAAAAGCAGATCAAAGACGATACCAGAAAATGGAAAGCAATCCATTGTTCTTGTTTAGCAAGAACCAATCTAATGAAAATGGCCTTATTTCCAAAATTGTTATTCAGATTTAAGGCAATCCCAATCAAAATACCAATAACTTATCTCTCAGAATTAGAGGAAACAAACCCTAAAATTCATTAGGAATCAGAACAGATCTAGAATAGCAAAAGCAATTCTAGACAATAAAGGCAAGGCAGGGGCAATACAATCTCTGATTTGAAATTATACTGCAAAGCTACTGTGATAAAAACAGCATGATGTTGGCAAAAAACAAAACAAAACATTCCCAATGGTCAATGGAGGAGATTAGAAGATGCAGAAACAATTCCAAACATACTCAGTCACTTATCTTTGACAAAGTAGCCAAATATCTTCACTGGAAGAAAGATAGCTTCTTTAATAATTTAATAAATGGTGTTAGAAAAACTGGCTCTCCACATGCCAAAGATTTAAACTAGACATGTATCTTTCACCATGCAGTAAAGTCTAAATGGATCAATAATTTAAATATTAAAATAAATACTAAATCTGCCAGAAGATAGAATAGGTAGAACTCTTGATGACATTAGGTCAAAACTTTAAGAACAAAACCTCAGTTTCATAGGAAATATCACAAAGAATCAAAACTGGGATCTTATATTATTAAAAAGCTTTTGTATACCAAGAGAAAACACCAACAGAATGAAGAGACAATCCACAGAGTAGGTAAAAATTTTTGCCAGCTATTCAGCAAAGTCAGACAAAGGACTAATAATGAAAATCTATAAAGAACTAAAAAATAAACAGACCTTTCAAATTTAAAGAGCCAATCCAAAATTGGAATAGACACTTCTCAGATGAAGTAGAAATGGCAAATAAATATAGGAAAAAATGTTCAATATCACTGATCATTCGAGAGATGCAAATTAAGATAATGCTGAGATTCCATCTCACTCCAGAAAGAATGGCTATTATCAAGAAATCAACCAATAACAAATGCTGAAAGGGTTGTGCGGTAAAAGGAACCCTTCTCCACTGGTAGTGAGAGTGTAGACTGATGCAAGCACTGTGGAATTAAGTGTGGTAATTCCTCAAAAAAGACTAGGATTAGAAGTCCCATTTGACCCAGTTATTCCGTGCCGGTTAACTTCCCAAAGGAATTAAAAGCATCCAATCACAGTGAAATATATGCAGCCATATTTATAGTGATACAGTCTGTAACAGCTGAATATTGGAAACAACCCAAATGACCATCAACTGGTGACTAAATAAAGAAGATGTGGTTTTTATTATTAAATGGAGTACAACTCAGCTATAGAGACATTTATAACTAAATAGATGCACATTGGGGCCATATTCTTAAGAGAAATAAATGGGACATACAGGTGTAAATACTGAATTATCCCTCTGATGCGAGAAACTAAAAGTATAAATGAGAATCAAAATGTATAATAGATAATGTGAAATAGGAAGAAAAGGTTCAAAGGGGAAGGGGCAATAGGCATGGTGGAGGAAACCAAAGAAAAAATATGAAAAAAGAAGGGAAACAATGGAAACAAAGCTTTCGTAAATAGGGAGGGGTGGAGGAGTGGAAGGGAGTGAAAGGGAATGAAAAAAAACAAGAACTAAGATATATCATGTACACGAACAAATTTCCAATGATGAATGTGATCCTAACATACACCTAAAAGGTAGCAATAAAATTAATTAAAAAAAAAGCAAGATATAACATGTACAGATACAAATTCCCTATAATGAATGCATCATTATGTATATCTAAAATGTACCATTAAAAAAAAGAAACAGACATTTCTATAAAATTCTCATAACATTTATAAAGCTCTTTCATATATATTTTCTCATTCAATATTTTCAAGCCCATTATGAGGTAAACAGAATAATCTTATACCAATTTTACAGACTAGACATTCAAGGGTTTAAGTGATTGATATTAGGCAAACTATTAACTAGTAGAATTGGGACTTGATATTAGATAGAACTACATTACGGCATAAATTTAAATTTTCCTTATCTGATAAGTATTTGCTTTTACAATTTATATTTGAAATTATCTGTGCATACTTGGCTTTATCAGATCTCTTCTTTCAGATAAAATGTATTCTTAAGCAATGTTAGAATTGATATTTTCGAAATCATAAAACTTGTGGTACACTGGTCTAGACAGGTGGCTCAGTAGTACAGTCCTTGCTTAAAATTCACATGGCTCTGGGTTAGAGTCCCAGGAAACAGCACGCACTCATGCGTGCGTGCATGCAGACGTGCACACACGCACACAAGCACGCGTGTGTGCGCGCGAACACACACACACACACACACACACACACACTATAGTAAAAGAAAACAAAATAAAACAAGATTCTTGGATCAAAAAATAATACATATAGTTAAAAAGAAGGAGAAAATAACTAGAGGCAAAAATGATTATTATTTGCTATATTACTTCCTGAAAATATTTTAGATAGCTGAGATCATATAGCACATATAATCTCATATTCACTAGAAACATGTATTTCCTTTGGCTGATAAAAGGTTTTCATTGATATAATTTTAATATACTGCTAACACAAATAATATCAAGCAGTTATGTAAGACTCATATGAAATATTTAACTGTTTTGTATATATAAACTTAATTTTAGTCTTAGCACTATGGGGAAGATACTATTTTGCTCATTTTACAGAAAAAGTCTGACTTAAAGACTAGATAACTATACACTCTCTGAGAAAATATCTTTCTTTCTTTCTTTTTTAAGATGTGGTCTTCTGTGTTGCTCAGGCTGGTCTAGAACTCCTGTGGTCATATGATCGTCCTGCCTCAGGTTTTTTAACAGTTGGGACTATATGAAGGTATCACAGTCCCTGGATGCACTATTTCTTGCTTTTTTGGTTATTTGTACTTTGTAAAACTGTAATGCACTTAGCTGATATTAAATTCTGACTCTGCATAAAAGTATGCTGATTTGGCTGGAACTATGAATAAAGTGAACTGCGAAGTAAAACACACTCTTTTATTAGACACTGCTGAATAAGTGGTACCAAAATAAAAGGTAATAAAAAGCAAGGCTGCATTTATATTTACAGTTAGCTTGGATTGCCTAAAACACTAACTTTTAGTCTCATGGTCAGGGTCAGAAGCCCATTTAATCACATTTTTGCCTGAAGAATAGTCATTTTAGGTGATGTCACCTTCACTCCAAGATCAGTCAATAAAAAGCCAGCTGGTACTCAGAAAAGCCACCAGAGTTAACTATTTGGGTCTGGAAGATCACACAGCCTTTCAATTTTAGAATACTATAAAGTGTTTAAGAAATGCTTTATTTGAGTATAGTAAGAAGACTAAATGTGGAAACTTATTTTGCTGCTTCTATTTGGAATTATTATGTAAAAAATACCTGTTTTGTCATAAATAGACCTTTTTAAATATAGGCATAAGAGTGTACATTTATTTTTAAATTTAAAAAAAATCTCCCCTTTAAGCAAGTTTCTATCACTCAAAAAGATAGCTGGTGCTGCAAAGCCCTTTACCTGCTTTATTTGCATGAGAAACAGGACAGAAAGAGACTAGGGCTCTACACCACCTAATTTCTCTAAGCTACAGCCATTGATTCTTTGTAAGTTTATTTATTCAAAACAACAGCACAAACAATTCTTTTTTCTTTGGTCAGCAGCTTACTGAATTAACATCAATCATCAAAGGAGACTGGGCTGAAAGGAAGATGGAAGCCCATTTTCTCAGAGATTGATTTTTTTTTTTTAAACCCAAACACATAGGCATAAACAGGAGGCTATTTACCATCAGAAAAGGTTCAACTTGAAAGTCACAGTCAAAAACTGGATACCCACAGCACTGCCCAGTTCCTTTAAAATCTGAATTTAAAAATAATGCTGTTTAAAAAAGCACAAATTTCTTTGTTAATGGCCCATGAGAGTTTGATTTCTTTGCTATACAAAGCCCACCTAAATAGCTTAAGACAAGGAAAGGGGAGGTTCCAAAGGAGAGGGAAGCAGATCAATGTTGGTGTTTATTATAATGATTTTCTAATGGCTTTCTCTGCTCTCTTTACTTCCTTTGATGTACTTAAAGTCAGAAAAGTTCATCAAAGACCTCTGTGATTAGGAGCTTAAATGTATTCAAAGAACTACCTTTGGCATGTTTGAAAGGTGATTTGCTCCATAGGTCCTGGAAAAATTATTCTTTGAAAACCTTGATTTACATCTTGCTAGGAATTCAGCTCAATTATTTTTCCTTGCA
This sequence comes from Fukomys damarensis, assembly GCF_012274545.1. Classification (NCBI taxonomy): domain Eukaryota; kingdom Metazoa; phylum Chordata; class Mammalia; order Rodentia; family Bathyergidae; genus Fukomys; species Fukomys damarensis. The sequence goes on from NW_022900916.1 coordinate 33,980,485, forward strand.
AGGTGGGGATGAAGAGTTGTTGCTTGAAAATGAAGTCAGAAGGGCCAATATTCCTGAGACTGCTCTAAGAACTGCAAAAAATAATTGGTTTATATCCATTCTACATCCTGTCATGTAAGGGAATATGTTTCCTTCCTATAGCTTTGCTTGAGATTTATATAAGGTGTGGAATACATTAGACCAAACATGGGTGAAGTGTTGGCTGTCTATTTCAGTAGAATATGCTATATCCTTTATTTTAGATATTTTTAAACATTAAACATATTGTTAAGTCAACTTAGGAGAAAATGTGAGATATTTTTTAATCTCCAGTAGAATTGAATAAAGAAAGACAAAAAAATAAAAGGCATACATGCCTGAGGTGGTTGGCAGAGAGGACCTGTGTTATCACTATTTTCTCTCAAATTAAGATAAAATTTATTTCAGTTCAGAATTTGGTATCAAAGCCATCAATCATTCTCAGTGTAGAATGACACAGGAACATCATTTGTTCTCCAGATGTAAAACAAAAATTTTTTAGGCTCTAATTCACAGTGATTATTCTGAGGAATAAAGGTTACTCCTTGGAAGGAAGAAAATATACGCAATAAATTTATCAAATAAAAAGCATGAAGAACTTGAATCTAATTTTAAGCATAACAAAAATCCCTCTATTTAGCACCAAGAGGGCAAACTTTGAAAACATAAATTTTAATTTCTATTTATTCTCATTCTTAGATCATAGACAAAAAAATTAAAATAATTTTGCTTTGCAATTATATTATTATCTACTGCTATTTTTAAGTAATCTTTTACTTTTCAATGCTGTGCAAATGAAATGCAAACTCTGAGAGAGCAAAGACCTGCCACAAATAAGGACTGGCAATGTCAAGTAATTGGTAAGTATTGTAGGTAATATAATCCCTGCACCATTCTGGGAGGAGAAGGTTGGATTCAAGTGAAGCCTTGGTAAAGAAGAAAGCTCCTGGAGCATCAGGCACAGTTCTACAGTAGAGTATGTGATGGGCAGAAATCTTTGAGGCCACCAGCGCATAGGGAGGAGGTGAATAGTTACAATCATTTATGAGAGGGAGAAACTGAAGACAGCATTATTAATAAAAGTACTCTGGGAGAAAGTTATAAAGAATGATTAGAACACAGCTGGCAAAGGAACAAAAAGGTTTTATAAAATTCTGAAAATCAAATTTTCTAAAATTTTCAAAACGGCTTAACACTTTCAATATGACAGGGTCATTCTCAAAAGAAAAAAAAAAAACATGGGAGAGAAGCAGCAGACTTACAGGGACAGCAGGTGAAAATGTGCCTGGTTATTGCAAGGCTGAAAGTGCCTAACTAAAAACTCCAAGGCAAAGGCCTAAGTTATTGATATGCTAAGAGGCCTTAAGTATTTTGTGTTGAATTCAAAAAGAATGAGCAAAAAATAAATAAA
>NW_022900916.1:33982541-33986268 GCF_012274545.1 Fukomys damarensis
GAGAGAGAGAGAGAGAGAGAAGGGAACCCAAAGGAGACCAAGAACAGGTGCAACTGTATGACCTCCAAGAAATGAAACAATTTCAAAATAAATATAACCTTGAAAAATTAGTTACTTTAATAATGGGGTCAGCATTAGGGAAACAGCTGGGAATAAATTACATTAAATTATTTCCCTATGGGTGAACACAGTGCAGTAAGCTGTGAAGATGGTTATTCCATACTTATATCGTGTTTTGCAAGCAAAGTGGGAAATTGAGATTTACTGAACCTTTTTTAAGTTCTTATTCAAATGAGTGTTTCAATTAGTTAACAGATTTCTCCATGTTTTAGAATTTAGGTCAGTATGTGAAATAAAGCAGCAAAATGGTCCAATGAACTTGTTATACATGGGATTATGTATAAAATGAAACTGAAGAAGGTTATTTGCGCTTCTAACATACAGCAATAATTTACAAATTACAAAACTGAACTTTTTTCCCCACTATTAGGGATTGAATTCAGGTCATTACACATTAGGCAAGCATTCTACCACTGAACTACACCATTGACTGCTTTGTTAAATTTTTAAAATTTTGAGACAGGGTCTCATTAAGTTGCCAGTCTGACCTTGAACTTATAAACTTCAGCATTCCAAGTATCTGAGATTACAGGTGCATGCTACCACATCTAGCTAAGTTCAGATTTATAAAAAGCCTTATTATTAACTTCAATAAATACAGGACAACATGGAGACTTACTAAAAATAATGAACAATCATGAAAGATCTAGGCCCAGTGGCATGCCAATAATCTCAGCTACTCTGGAGGCTGAGGTGGAAGCACTTGGGAGGTCAGGTTGCATGAGACCTAGTCTCAAAAAATGAAAAACATCAAAAGGGCTGGGTATGTAACTTTGGGGTAGAGCTCCCCAAGATGAATTCCAAGGAGGGAGGGAAGGAGGGAACAAGGGAAAGAGATAACAAAAGGAAGAAATGATGAGTTTTTAACTCCAGTACACTAGTGAGCACATTATAGAACACTGAATAAATATCCTAATTCAGTAAAATTACTGAAAACAAAATATTCCATTCTGATGTTTTCTAGTAGAAAAGATTAGGGTTTACAGTTGCTGGTTTGGTAACCTTGGAATGAAAAAGTCACAGGTGAGCTTTCACTTACTTTTGTAACTATTTAAGATTCTTGGCATAGTTTTTGAGATATAGTGAGCTTTTAAGAAATACATGCAAAACTAAAGGAGGCCAAAATATATTAAGAACACAAATAAAGCCAAACAATTGAAAGGCAAGGCAAACTTTGAAACACAAGTAGGTAATTCCAAATTGAGGCTCTGGAATTGTATCTTTAGGTTTGATAGCTTGGTTGACAATGTTTTATTTTTTAATGTTATGTAATATATTGACATACTAGAAATTCTACTACATGTGCCTTGTGATGAGGTTAGTAGGCTTTGACAAAGATGGAAATGTCTCAAGATGAAATCATGAAAGAAATCAAGCACAGTAAATCACTTGGATAAGGCACTCTGACCCATGGATGTAGTAAAAGCCTTGTGAAATGGAAAAGACTAGGATCTGTCACTTACTCCTAGTAACAATAATATATTTTAAACCTAAAAAAGATGTTAACAAGAATCTTCTAATTCTTTTTTCTAAAACTTAAATATGAGAAACATGGGAAATACTAAAAATTATCAAACAGTTTTATTTCACATATAAGAAATAGCGAGTTCAAATAAAAACAGAATAATAGCTTATAATGATGAGACAGATAAATAAATAAGAATGTCAGCATAAAAAAGAAAGAAATTCCTAGCCAGGGGATGTATTACTTTGTTCTTATAAACACACACACATTTTTGTTCCTCATATAATAATTTTATATGACTTAAAAATATAAATAATCAGCTCTTATTCTGACTATGAGGGCTTAAACTAATTCTTTTTACTGATGAAAATGTGAACACAAATCAGAAAATAAATACTTCAAGAGTATACATACTTAAGTAGCACACAGCCTATTAATTTATCTACTTAGTAAAAAGGAGACAAGTAAGACTGTCCTGGGAAAAACACAAAGGGCAGTAGATAATAAAATGCCTTATCAGAAATTAATACATCAGTAAAAGTATACTGCCCTTCCCTCTATTTTGTATAGGTCAAATCCTTTCACAATGATTGTGCTTCATCTTAGTTCCTATGCTTGAAAAGAAAAATATAATATACTAGAGATCTATAAAGACTGTACAAAGAAAGGCAACCAAACTATTTAGGAGAACTATTGGACATACAGGTAATGTGATTAAAATATTTAATGACTGTCAAAAATTAATTAGATCTACTTTATTTTTTTTCCAAAGCAGGCATATTGGATCTTTTTAAATTTTTTTGGTACTGGGGATCAAACTCAGGCCCTTGCATTTGTGAGGCAAGCAGTGGAACCACTGAGACAAATCCCCAGCGATTGGATCTTTTTTGAAAGATAAAATTTTGAACACATTCAAAATGTAATTTAGGTGAGATGGAAAATAAAAAGGTGATCAGACAAGAATCCTAATCTCTTAAGGGTATTTTAGCTATAAAGGAAAAGAAAGTGTCGAGAATGAATACCATCTAGTATCTGGAACACTGCTTGGTACGTAACAGGTACAGAATAAATATTTTTTGAATGAATGAACGATTGCAACTCATACCTCACTAATTTTTTGGCCACTTGCTTGACTGAGTTGCATCAGGTAGCATCCAACATGTTACTCACTCTTTACAACTCCTGGTTCATGGAGGAGGTAATTCTGCCACACAGAGATGACACATTCTTTATTCATGATAGCACAAATAACATACCAGAGAGAAAATAACAATTGCTAGGAAAAAACTGCTGCAGGGCATTCAAAGAGGAGTAAAAATTAAGGCAGATTTCATTTCTACCTAATTACTGAATTTGTCTAACACAGGAGCAAGTACTGAACTCTCAGCTACTCAAATCAAATTCTCCTTTTTGAAGCCTCTCTTCAGAGGGCTACTTGATACTATCCTCATCCCTATTCTGTTATCTGGAGATGCAGTGTGGGCCTAATTCATCTTGGCAGCACCATCAGGAACGCAGTCTGCTCTAAATCAAATAGTCTACAAAATAGAATAATTTGTTCACACAAGAGATAGGCAACTAGTAAATCAGACCTTACAAAATAAAGTCAACTCTTTCCAGATACAGAACTATAGCTTATGCTGATTCTGTAACACACTAGAAAATTCCAATGTGATTTAATATATCTTTAAATGATATTAGGAAGTCTTTATAAATTGACATATTTACATGCATGTAGATATATTGTTCTAGTTAAAAATAAATTGTATCAAGAGAAGCAACATGGAGTTATAGACTGTTCAATATGAACTCTCCTGAATACCGCACAATAAAATAAAAATTATGTTTCCAGATAATATCTTTAAATTAGAAAATATATATATTCAGTGCCAAATCTGCTTATCATTTACTAGTGGTAAAACACAATTATCCAATCACTTATCTATGATTCATGTTACAAAGGAAAACCTCAATATTTCCCTCTACCATCCTTATCTTTCCAGATCAGCATGCATTAGAATAAAATGAAGATTGACTTTTAAATCCTGAACTGTAAAAATACTGTAAAAAAGCATTGCATGTTCTGTATGCATACACACGTGTTTCTATATGAATATGTGTGTGTGTATATATATATGTAAT
>NW_022900916.1:33986306-33993262 GCF_012274545.1 Fukomys damarensis
ATATGCATGCCTCTACTTTTCAATACCTAACTTTAAAAGCAATCTTCTTTCCAAGACGTTAAAAGAATACTGTAGTTCAGTAACATGGCTGTTCAACTAATAGTTCAGTAGAAGCCTTGCTTTGTTTCTATAAGCACTTACATAAACTGATAATCTAAAGCATAATTATCTAACTAGCAAACTATGAATCAAAACTAGAGTACTGACATAGCTAATATGTGAATTTAAAAATATTAGTTTATAATTGAACATATGAAGGTTTCAAATAACACCCTTGTTTTTTTTTTAAATTTAGAAGACTTAAGACCACTGGGACTGTACTCTGGATGAGAAGGGTTAGCTCAGCAAGGGATGGGCCCATCAGATAGGTGGGCCAGAGTCATCCAATCAGTATAAATTTCCATTCATGCATAGGTAACTCATTTGTTTTATGAATCAGCTTCCTACAGGCATTTACACGTGTGTCCCTTTATTTCAAGGAAAAAATACATAACGAAGCAAATAACAAATAAAAGCAAAGGTAATACAAATATAACCTGAGTAACCTTAGGATGTAATAAGGTACACGTGTATATAACACTCATAAGTGACTCCTCTGGGGTTCCACTGGGGGCGTGGCTCACCCTATGGACCAATGACCAAGACACTGAGGTTCTGACTTACACTTATCTCATGTATTGATGGCTGACAGGTTCATATTGGAAACACCAAATGGAATTGAAAATGAAGGGATTTTTGATGCAATATTCCCCACAAAATAAAACCAAAAAGGCTAAGGGTCTATACGTGGGAGAAGAAATTGAAAAATATTAACATTTACTTATCATAAGAAATTAAGCGTACTTTTAAAAACACTCTTATTTGAACTGCCAATTTGAGGTTGAATATAATCTTAGAACATAATCTTCTAAGATGCTGCTAATATGTCTGTCTTTTCCTTCTCTAAGTCTCATTACATTCAGATCCCTATACTAAGCATAATGTTAAGCATTGTAATTCTGCCTTTATTAGATTCAGGTATATAAATGGCATCCCAGTGAGCGTGGTAAATTTTGATCATTATTTCTCCACTCAAGTTATGTTCATCTTCCTGCTGAGAGGATGATCACTAAATTTTACAGTGAGCCCAAGGGACCTATTATTTATTATATTATATATTATGGTGGAGAGTAAATAAATGGCATTAAAGTGCTAAATTCATTCACAGAGATGAATGGTATTCATAAACTGGAGAAGTTCTTTAAATCAAGTCGAAGCTGCTAATAGGCTCTTCATAATAATGAATAAAACATTCATTGTAAAATGGCAGCAATAAAGAGAAGCAATTGGGTTAACAAACAGAAACATTAGAATGCAAACATTCTTAAGATCACATAAATGGCATATAAGTGAATTGTGAGGTTAAATACACAAACTCATTTAATGATCTGTCATTATCATGTAACTAGGTTGTAAAAATTCACACCTAAAAAATAATATAATTATTCTTATAGGAAAATTGAAACTAAGTATATGAATGTATGAAGAATCCAACGACACTGACCTAAGATGTTCCTTAATTACACTGCAGTTTGCCTTAATTGGCTTTTCTTATATTAAAAGCCCTGGGCCGGGAATATGTGTGCATTCGTCTTTTGTATTATATATAATCCATTCTCCTTTCCATCACTGGTTTCTGTAGTTTCAAGCAACTGCTTTTGATACAGCTTTTGACTATAAAAGATTTTCTAGTCACTGATCCTTTGGGATTTCCTTTCCCCATTATTCATGTAACTTTTAATCATTTGAGGCAAGCAAGCTACAGCTCTGCAATTTTTCCTTGGCAGATTTAAACTCTGGAGATCTTGAGAGTGACAACAATTTCTTGTCTCCCTTGCACATGCATAAAGTCACTATGGGTCTTAAAGGTCAGACACCATACTACTCTACCATGTGCTCTTGCTACAACATGCTAAATGCTATATGAATACTACTACCAGAGATGCGAGCACTTTTAACAACAGGAATGAGAATGACTTCTGTGTCAACTATAATATTAATTTTGTATTATGAGATGGTACAATATAGATACAGAAAACAAGAAAAACAAATAGTAACAAGATGTCATAGTAATTATTTAAAATCATACTAAAAAGAACTATAGTTAATATATACTATATTCCTACTATAGGAACTATAATTAATATGTTATAAATGTCGAGGAAAAACTATGCTTGTTCTCTCCTTCAATAAAAGATTTTTCTTCAAGCTACTGTAACAACTCAGAGATCACAGGAAACAGTATATCAAATATAGAAAGGAAGCTAAGGAAGAGCTAGGTGCACAGAATGAAGTTGGAGACCTACACACATGGGAGAAATGCCAAAAGAAGGCTTATCACGGTACAGCAGGATAAAACAAGGATGTGTGTGGTTAGATCAAGTAAGAATCAGACTCAAGGCTTACACAGGAACAATGAGTGGAACTTTTTAAAATAGAAGAATAAGGGAGAAAACAACGAGGGAATAATACAAATGACAGAAAGGTGGAGATACAAAATTGGCTTTTAAATCTCAAAGTGAAATAAAAGGGAAACTGGAGGGAAATAAAAATCAGACATATATCAGAGATTTAGGGTAAAATCGGTTTCTCAGCCATATACAAAAACTTTAGTTAACCCTAAAAGGTGATAGAGGACAAGTGTACATAGACTTCCACCCTCCCTACACAGGATTTCCATTTAAGAGGACTCTTAAGAAACCAGTGCTAAAAATACAAATTATGCGATAAATAAAGGGCTAGGTAAATGTTTGGTTTTTTTATCTCAATTGCAGAGATAAGAGTTAAGATATCATTTCCATACCTGCTCCTCTAAAACATGTCCTGGCAGGACTATGAAGGAAAAGATGGTGGCAAGAACTGAAGGGTAAGAGGTAATGAACACAGCTGGAGAGTTCTGGTATGTCAAAGTTCAGAGGTATCAGAGAATGGTAATTCAAAGAATCTAAGTAAGGAGTTCATTTATTCACGTTTCACTTTAGAAATGATTATAAAGTAACAATTACTTGCTAAGATCTGGGATGAACAGAGGCATCATTTTACAAGTGAGGAGATAAGTTCAGATGATTAAAGAACATACCCAAAGTGTAGCAGGCAAAGACAGAATTTTAACCTGAAGAGGATTCCAAAGACTTCACAACCTAAGATAAGTTAACACAGGTAGATAGGATAGACCTCAACTCAGCAATGTAGATACCAACCTCTGAAACAAATCTTTTAAAACCTCAGAAACCTACTTCACCAGTTATTTGTAAGTTCAAAGCTCATAATTACATTAGCTGGGACTTTGTATGACCCAAAACAAACAAACAAACAAACAAAAAAACTAATCTCCAGAAAAATCTACCAAAATCACACCAGAAAAGTTAGTTTTAAGAAAACAAGCTTCCTACCCCTACCACCAAAATTCATAGCTACAATGCCAAATTAATAAAGAAAATAACTCCATAAAATATTTAGATAAAAACAGAATAAGAGGAACAATATTATTTATGATTCTTTTAAGAATTTCTCAGCAATGAAAATGCTCTCTCTCCATCCCCTTCAGGAAGCTCTAAGTCAATCGAAAGGACTCTCAAAGGGTTCTGTTCAAAGTACTCTGAAGGAATTTACCTTTTACGTTTCAGTACATCCATCCTCAACCATCCTTTCTGAACCCAAACACCGATGAATTTTACTGCTAATGTCTATATTTTAAATATAAATATTTAGAAGATTCAAGGCAAAAGAGGGTAACTTCTTGTGTGCTAAATATAGTTTGACATTTAATGAACATGGTTCTTCCTCATGATGTTTGAATGCTAATTAGTTCTACTTTCTATTGAATCTCTCAGATTTGTTACTGAATCACAAATTCTGATTTCTCAAAAATCAGAGTTTTTACATATTGAAGATATATTCCTAAGTGAAATAAATAAGTCACACATGTGTAAATACTGAATAGTTTTTCTGGTGTGAATAAACTGCAATAATACATAAGATCCTAATAAGATTACTGACATGGTGAAATGGGAAGAAAGGGGCTAATGGTGAAGGGAAAGTGGGATGGATAGGGGAAGGGTAATAAGGGAAAAGAAAAAAATGTGAGATAATGAAAAGATGGAAATAAAGTGTTTGTAGATGGGGAGGGGAGGAGGGGTGAAGGGAGGGCAGGGACAAGGGGAAAAAATGAGAACCAAGACCTGTCATGTAGAGGTACAAGATCCCAACAATGAATGTAACTGTACTGTATCCCTAAAATGTACCAATAAACTCAATTAAAGCTGAAAAAAAAGCAGAGTTTTTCTTTTGTCCTCCCCTGCCATGATAAAGACAGGTACCCCAGCCTAGCCATGAAATCAGCACTGTTCTTCCCCAGTCCCAGTGGCATCACCGGGCACTTCCATGTGAAGTTCTAGCCCTGCATTCAGGCAGCTCAGCACCTGCACAGCCCAGCTGGACTCTACAGACACCTTCCTCTGTACATGACAGAAAACGAATACACCTGCTAGTACCACTGCAGACTGCGGTCACCACAGACCACTGCTTTGCTCCTCTGGGGGAAGCTGTTTCTGTGTGCTGGTTGAGCCAGTGGGGAAGAAGAATGTCATTTTGCCCCCCAAAAGGATGTTCCTGACATGCCTTAATAACTACCAAGGAAAGCAGAAGAGTAAAGTATAAAGTGAGAAGTCAGAAAAGGAAGAACAATTCTGTAGGGCCTAAGAAGAAAGGTTCTATGTATTCAATCCTGTCCTCAGACTCCTATCCCTCTATCCTCTACCTATATCTCACCCCAGAATCCCTATTCTACCCATGCAACAATATGCTTTCCACACCAGCGATCCCAGGAAAATCTGTGAAGACTGCACCCCTCCCCACTTGGATCTCTCTAGAAAGGAACCTCTGACCCAGAAATTGGTAACCACCCTCAAGTATGATGAGAGAGAGATTCACATTATCAAAAATAAGAAGGCTAAACTAGATGACCTCCAAAAGTGCCCCCTGCCTTCTAACACTGCATGAGCTCATTCTGAGGCTTTAGTAGGAATTAATGTATTCCTCCAATGTCAACTCAAATCATGAATCCACACCCAGAACACATACTTTCGGTTTAAATCTGAGAAAGTTACAGTGAGAAGTACTAGAGATACTATTTACATTTTTTTTTTTTTTTTTGGTACCAGGGATCAAACTTGGGTCTTTATGCTGAACCTCTCAGCTAAATCCCCAGCCCTTACAAATTATTTTGTGGGCATGTACAACAAGATTTCTGAATGAGAAAATGCATTCTGAGGGCTGGGGATTTAGTTCACTGGCACCATGCCTGCCTTATTAGCTCAAGTCCCTGAGTTTGATCCCCCAGTATCAAAAACAAAACATTCTGAGTTCCAAACAGCTGACTTGCAAATGATCCAGGAGTATGTATTATAATCTCTTTGCCAGCAAAAAAAACCAAAAAACCTATGTTGCTATGAAAGTACAGGGTACCACCATCTTTAAGTTTTAAAAAGTAGGGTCTTTGGCAAATGACCATGAAGGTTACATAAAGATGCTCACAGAATAGTTTGCAATGTTAAGTATTTTTATTTGACTTATATATTTCCTCAAATACATTTCTGAGAAAACTAAAGCTTCTGTTTAAAATATTTTCCATCCATACATTGAATGTCTTTTATTTCCAGCCTATATTTACTGAACTTCCTTTCACATAAAAAAAATATTCTGAATTTACACGGGGCTTCTGCATTATCAGATTTTAACCATGAATCACTTCATATACGTCAGGGAGCAATGACAATGAAGGCCCATCAGTGCCTCGAACACAACACGGCTACTAAGGTAAAAACACCCTCAACCTTACGATGTGACAGATAGATGAGAAAACTACAAAGAAAAAAACAGCTGATGGATTCAGGTATTTTTTAGAAAAACAGCAAAAGCATTTGATACTATAAGCTACTTTTGGTCTATTTTACTGTAAAGACTATTTATGTAAATGCTTACATAACTAGCTAACTTCTGATCAGGTATCATCCTAGGAAGAAAGAGTATAAAGAAAGAGTCAAAAGCCTTGGGGTTCTTTTAGCCTCTGCTTCTCACCAGGTCTATAGTCATAAGTAAATCCAAAGCCTCTCTGACCTGGCCTCAATGTACAGTGAATGTAGGGGATAGATGTGAATGTAGGGGACAGATTAGAGTACTACTGATCATTTAAAAATTAGTCTAAAGTATAAAAATTTCTCATATAGACTAAGTGCTAACATAAGCAGTGAGGAAGTGGTGGGTTATTTTTAATAGGCTGCTACTCAGTTTGAAGGGAAAAACAGATTCAAAGAGTGACTAGATTTTATTTTCAACACCTGTTCTGGGAAAGCTGGACTGTATGCCCACAATATATTTTAGTGCTATCTGTCAAGTCAATGGTGAAAAATGTCTATATCATCCATTCTTTACAGTGTACTAAAAAATAAACAAAAAAAACCCCAAGATATTCTCTTGAATGTTTCTCATTCATAGAAGCTCAGAAAACGTGCCATATGCTCTTTGCCTCTAGACATTCCCATGCATCTTGTGTATTAAACTCTTAAAAGTTAAGCAATAAAGTTTTTGTTTTAAAAACAAAAAGAACATTGTTATGTTTTTGTTGTTGCTATTACTAAAAATGGTGAACCAGAATAGACTTTCTTGGGTACAAGAAATAATTCTTAATTTACTTTCCTATCCTTGGCATGGCATTTGATATGACAAAGTGTTTGTGGGTTTTTTTCTCTGAGAAGTTGAGTGAAAAAAACCTGGAAATATGGCTAACATTCTTATTATTAGGCCTTGTATAGTAAAAGTCAAAAGTAAAATGTATAAAGAAAGTACAATTGTGAATCTGAATTTTTTTCCATGTAAACAATAGTTTTCCATGAGGACAAAAAAAAAAAAAAAAAAAA
>NW_022900916.1:33993326-34009606 GCF_012274545.1 Fukomys damarensis
GGAAAAAAAAAAAAAAAAAAAAAAAAGAAATGAATCCAAATCATTAAGTTGCATGGAATACTTTCCTCAAGCCTAAGGAAGAAAGCTAGAAATAAAATACATTGCACAGGGCTCATGAAAGTATTATGCTTCACACAGGCTCAATAAACATTAGCTGATGTTTCCCAGCAGTGTCCATAACTTATTTATCCATCCACTTATGTTCTCAATGCCTCAATTTCCCTGTCTATAAAATAAAATATTTACTGTAAAGTAAAATAGCTACCTATACATACTCACTGAGGAGTTGAGAAGCTTAATTTAAGTTTCAGAAGCACTTGGAAAAAGACCGATGATAAATAACATTGTCGACCATCGTCACTCTTCATACTTGCTATTGGGAGAAGCAGGTTAGAAAGGCAGCATGCCAACTCTCTTGACTCCTGTGTTTTCTGCCAATGGGAAGGGTGACCTTTTACCATACCACGTGCTTTTCTACTTTTTAAGAGTATGGACAGAATGATAAGAATTGCTGAAACAATAAAACTGAATATACTTAAGTTCTAATGATAGGTAATAACAAAAATTCCCAGTAGTTTGTGAACAAAGTTAATATAAATTATTTCCTAGGAAGAGTCAAGATGGTAAAGGGAGAAGAAGAGGAAGAGGATGTTTGGGGGAGACAGAGATAGATACCTGGACTTTGAACACAGAGTTGAGGGAGCAAAAAAAACCCCTTTAATTGGGATCTTGACTGTCTACCACAGGTTCCTAGTCCATCAGTTTGTAAGTTATTTGACAGCAGGAATTGTGGCAATCACTCTTCATCCCCAGTGGCTAGCACAGCATCTGTAATACATTAGGTACTCAGGGAAGAGAGAATGAGTGAACACCTATGTCTCAATATATATCAGGCAATAATCAAAACCTAACCAAAGGCTGACAGCAACAGTCCCAGTTGTTTGCAAAATGCTTTAAAGAAAAATTTTAACTATTTCCATCTCTTTTAGCATAAGCCTTAAAGGCAGGAAAGAAAAGTGGGGGTGGAGCTGGCATCTGCACATGCTACAAAATGTCTACGAGCTCTAATATTTGGTATGGCTATCAATCTATACAGTAGTCACCCCAATCCATTCTGGGGGAAAACACATTGCTTCTAACATTATACACTAAAACAAATTTATAAATGTTAATAAAATTTTTTAAAGGTCAGGTCACTACTTCCTGTAACATATGTCAGGGGAACCTAATACATCTCAGTATCAGGTCACTGGTAGGACAGCTATGACATTAAAGGATGGAGAAAATGGAATTTTTCTTCTTTTAAAATTAGCACATTAAGCAGCACATCTGTCTGTTTCCCCTTTGGCTGCCTGGTATGAAGCAAGCTGTGTAACGAGAAATTTATTGAAACATACCATTAAATCAATATGGCAGAGCACTTTATACTAGGCTATAAAAGTTATGCATGTGGGAAAACTGAAGGGACAGAATTTGTATTGAAAATAAGAATGAAAATGTTTTTAAAAAGTAAATGGATTCCTAGAATTTATAAATTTAGTAGATAAAGCAGCAAAACCAAGGTTTTGAAATTGGCCTTGTAACCTTTTGTTTTTAGGCTAAAATTATATATAGCTTCTTATTCAAGAATCTGGCTTAAAAATGAGCAAAAAAGAGGGCTCTGGTTGCATTATCAGAAATTACTTTGGAAGAATGTAATAAAAGAAGATTTATAAAAAAGCATCATACTAAGGCTTCATATAGTCACAAATGGAGATGCTATATTTTGTGGATCATCCAGGAAGATTCAGAGGGCAGGAAGGAAATGCGTTGTTGAGCAATTCTGTTCAAAATAAAATGTGTCCTGAATATCTGAGAGGCAAACATTGAAACTATAGTATGTGGGTAATGCTATAATTCAGAACAAATGAAAAACAAAAATCATAGGCCAATTCAAATTAAAGACTTCTCTCTCTTATAGAACCTAGCAGAAAGATTACTTTTAGAAACCTTAGGAAAAATCTGATCTATAGTTGAAAGGAGTCTTAGAGATCAACTGGTGTGATAATCACATTGACATTGTTAATTTAAAAGTCAGTAGCACCTTTATTAAACACATTTGTAAGTAGGTGTTTGATCTTCGTAACAATGACACGCAATGGAAGAAAATTAACTGATTCACCTAAGATCACCTAACTAACCATATGAAAGTCACAAACTTTTCACATAAAATGGGAAAAATACATAAAAAATGGGGTATATTGATATGGATCACTATGATAAATAGTGTAAGTGTCTATAAGTAAAAAAAATGAGCAACTAAAAAAATCCAACAATATGCAAAACAATGCCATTGCCACAGGAAAAGAATATATATAGTATATAGTTATAGTAAGTTGGTACTAGAAACACAGGGTACTATATTTGTATTTATTACAGCAGAGATTCCTGCAAGACTGCAGAATGGTGTATGCAAATTTTTAGGCCTGTACTTTCAATGATGTATGCAATTTCAAAAAAAAAAGAAAGAAAGAAAGAAAAGAGAGAAAGAAAAACAAAAAGATACCAGGAAAAACATCTTGAATATGGCCTGCAGGTTATTTCTTTGCATCTTTGGCATTGGTTTTGTTTTTACTTTTTCTCATTACCATTATCAAAAGAGGGGAAAATCCCCATCTTGCACAGAATTAAGCCTAGAGAGACCCATTTTGTTAGAGGCCATTAATGTTCATCATTACACAGCTAATGCAGTTGTCTGTTCCCTTTCGTGAACTCTGCATAGATTTATCTTTAGCTAATGTAGCAGAGGCTACAGGAAACTACAAAGGTCTCTAGATTTGTTTGCTGTTATGGGATAGCATTTTAAGTAATTCTGGGCCAAAGGGACTCCACAGAATTGGAGATGGTTATATATGCTACTCTCATCTAGGTCTAATATGCAATGCTTGCTCATGGAGATGAAGATCTGAGTATTCAGAGACACTTTGCTTCAGAGGTTGAAAAATGCTATCTTGAGACCATAGCTCAGAGATGAGGAGAAAAATTCCATTCATAGACAAATATATACAGTATGTTTATACCATGACTATAGGCTCAGAAATTTTATAAACTGAATAAACACTGACTGAAGGCCTACTATATGCCAGGCACAATTCTAAGTGTTAGGTAAGAATAGTGAACCAAATAATACAAATCATTACCTTTATGGAACGTCTATAAAAAAGGAGAAAGAAAAAAAGAGAGATAAAAGACAAAGTATATGTAGAGTAAAAAGGGCAAAGTGAAAAAAGAACCAGAGCATGTTGGAGGGTATTGCTATTTTCTTTTTTGTTGTTGTTGTTATTATTTTCAGTACGACAGCTAGGGAAGGCATCACCAAAAAGGTTCATTTGAGAAAAGCTGTGAAGGTATTAAGGAAATGAGTCACATGGATGTGTAAATATGTAAAAGTTTCAAGGAATAAATGTTTCAAGCTAAAAGACCAGTGTGGTTGGAGGATAGTCATCTAGAGAGCGAGTTGTAGAAGATGCACTCTGCGTCAACTGGCAGGGGGAGATTATTTAGAGACTTGGAACCCATTATAAAAAATTCCACTTTGTGCACTACATGAATTGCTATTGAGAACTTTTGAGCTGAAAAGTTTACATGAAATGGCTAGCGTTTGACAATATCATTATGGAGAAAGAAAAACAGATGAACAGGAGTCTAATTCTAATAAAGTTAAGGCAAAAGATGACAATGGCTTAGACCATGGTTAACAATTACAAAGATGGTGAACAATGACTCGATTTTTGGTATTTTTCTGAAAACCCAACAAGACATGCTAATGGATTTATCTGGTGGAACATGAACAAGGTTTAACTTCTAGATTAGGTCTGAGCAACTGGAAGGATTGCACTGCCATTTATGGAAATGGGAAAGATTAAAGGACTGCAATTGTCAAACATATGGTGCAGATCTCAGACTGGGATATTTTAAACTTGAGATTACTTATGACAAAGAAGTAAAAATGTCATGTATGCTGAAATACATATAAAACTGGAGTTCAGAAAAGTCACTCAGTTTGGAGATATATATTTGGAAGTCATCAACTTGAGATGGTATTTAAAGTCCTAAGATTGGATGAGATCACCATAAGTTAAGTGTAGATTTAACTTTGGAAAGTGGCCAAAGATTGAACACTGGGTATGACAGGGTCAGGGAGATAGATGAGGTGTGAACTCAAGCAATCCAGTGAGGTGGGAAGAAAAGCAGATGAATGTATCACCCTGGAAGACACATAAAGTCTTGTGAGGAGGAGGAAGAGACGAGCCCCAAATACTACTGCAGGTGGGTCAGATACATGTCAAAGTAGCTGGTCACAATAACAATGACATTTTCTTCTGATAAGCAGTAAAATTACAGAAAATATACAGAAAAGGAAAAGAGGGTGACATTCGCTCCATATGATTTCACTCTCCATTTCAATTTCCGTATTGCAAAAGAAAGAAAGACACAGGGACGAAAGGAAACTTAATAGCCTTATTCTCAAACATGGCATTTTATTTATGAAAACTGAGAATGTGAAATGTTTTGAGTACCTGAGTAAAAAGCAATAAAATCTTACTCTCTAATAGAGTCTACTAATATCTTTACCACATCTCCTACTGCTACCTTTTATCTACTTCTTGCCAAAATTTTTCCTAGACAAAATGAAGAAAACTCTTTGTTATTATTCTGTCATTCTCAGTAAGACAGACATAATGCTAGTATTTTTCTTTGTTTTATACATATAATTGATTTATTTTGGAGGAGGGGATGGAACAAAGAAGAAAAAGGGATGCCACACTGTTTTAATGTGCTAAAAATGTTCATATGTATTAGCCTAAATTATGCTCTTGAACTAGCCTTAAGTGATATGGAAGGGTAATCGTTGAGTAAACTAAAGCTTCAGAATGAATGGCATATCAAGATATGATTAAATGCTTTATTCAAAATTACTCTTGTCAAAGTCTCCAAAGACACATAATCTCTATATCCTATAATTTCTCTCTCCTTCTCTGTGATTTCTCTGTTCCTTTCTAGACACTCTCATGTGGTTTCCATAACTGGCTTTCTTTAGTTGCCCTTTGCTGTCTCGTGACCTGCTGTCTCATTGCTTCTCTCACTCTCTTCATATGGGTGTATACAGTGATTAAATTGGGCCTGGTTTCTAAGTATGTACATTCAAGGCATAAAAATAACCTCTATGCATCTGAATCTTACTCTGACATAGGGCAAATTACAAATATTTTTTGAATGCCACCTTCCTCATCTATAAAAGGTAGATAATGCAGTATTATTCACTATCTGCTTTATGGAATTTTCTGATGGTTAAATGAGCTAACCTTGTAGGTGGCTCAATAAAGCGATTTGTATGAATGAAGTATGCAAAATTTTTTGCTATTACTATGACTCCCAAGTATAAATTTCTACCTCTAGCCTTATTCCAAGTTTAATTTCAAGGTACTTGCCAATGTACCAAGAGGCCTGGTATGAAAACATATTTTCTAAAGTATGCTCACTATCAAATTCCGGCTTAACAGTTGCTCACTACTTATTTTTAACTCGATATTTTATTGCTCAAACCTAAATTAGCAGATAATTTTGAAATCCAGATTTTCACTGCCATCAAAAATTTTTTACTTCACAAATATATAGCCCCTATTTAGAAGCAGTGAATTAAAGATACTCATAGGGACACATCTGTCTTTCTTTTCCTTCCTTTCTCTGCTTCTTCTTCCCCCTGCCCTCCATGAGGTACCACTCCTGGTTATACTCAAAGCCCAGAAGATGTAAGTGCATTTGAGAACACTTAAGGATATGACTCCTCTCTCAGGGAAATGAGCATAACAGGCTATAGTTACATAAGAGTGACTTAACACACTTAACCACACATGCACAGCATGGCCAAGGTCACTGGGCTGGTCTTTTGTCTCACCATGTTCCAGTAAGCTGATAAGGCACTATAACTGCTGTGAACTAGGCAGCTCTGGATCCTGTTAGTAGCTGCTTTTGCTGAAGGAATACAGAGACACGCAGCTCTTCAGCGCTGGGGCTCTGGCACCAACCCTCCTGCTCTGATGCTGCCCTGGTCCTGATAAATGGTTTCATGCAATGCTCTTATTGGGGAATTAACTCACTCACAGAACAAAGGACTATATGGAGTCAACAAACCCCTTTTCATGTGCCCCTGGGAAGCTTAGGCTTAAATGCACATCCTCCTCTCCTTCTTTCTCTTTTTGTCTTTGTTTTGACATGATCTTACTATGTTGCCGAGGTTGGCTCCCAACTTCTAAGGTCAAGCAATGTTTCGGCCTTAGCACCCTGAGCAGCTGGGACTACAAGCTCATGCCACCACATGAGAAATTTTATCTTTTCTTTGTGTGTCCAGAGGAAGGGGCCAGAATATAGCCACATTATCTTGGGTTTTAGAGACAATTACTAAAATGTGTGAAGTTCTTCTACTCCTCCATGAAACCATGCTATAGTCTGAATCTGAAATGTGTCCCAAAGGCCCATGTGTTAAAGGCTTAGGTTCTAGCTTGTGTCAGTGGTAGTGGAAATATTAAGAGATATAGTGAAGGAGATAGTGCTATTAAGAGGTATAGCAAAGAAAGATAAAGTTAGGTTGGTGTGTGTATGGTGGGGCGGTGCTTTCCAAAGTGCTATTGGTATTTCAGCCCCTCCTCTTCCCTCGATTTGCTTCCTGTCTCTCATGAGGTGAGCAGCTTCCTTGGTCACATGCTTCCAACCAACCATGAACTGAAACATCTAAAACAATCATCCAAAATAAACCTTTAGTCTTTTAAAGTTTATTATGTCAAATATTTTGTAACAGTAACAGAAACAACATAGCATCCTACCAGTAAGATATGTATATGGTTCATTGTGATTTTGTATTTCTCTTCTTCTAAGCACAGCTTTTAATGGTAATCTTAGAACCTCACCCTGCACATATAGAGTTGCACTGCTAGATGTGACAAGAAATCTGTGAGTAGCACACAGATAAAATGGGTTCACCTCCCACTACCTTCTCTGAGATAATGCTTTACCTCGCTGCTTTTTCAGATATCTCAAACGTGCCTCAAACAAGTGCCAACTGTACACATTATGGCAATCGAATAAAACTTAAAGCAAACAAATGTGAATTCAAATCTCAAATTCATCATGCAATACTATCTTCTGGGACATTGAACAAATTCCTTTATCTCTTTTTCAGACTCTTGTATTTTAAAATCAAATGATAATTATGGAAGCTAAAAAATACATTTAAAGTACTTGGTACACAGCAAGCACTTCATAAATGAAAAAGCAATTTTCTATCTCAAGGCTATGTGTGGACTTCTGCAAGTGGCAGCACATCCCTACACATCCATTCTTTTTATCAGATTCTGCATTTAGGTTTAATGAAGTATTTATTATAAATATCCGGACAATTAGGCTGGGGATTTAGCTCAGTGGCACTGCACCTGCCTTGTAAGCACAAGGTACTGAGTTTGATCCCCAGTACCAAAAAACAAAACAAAACAAAACAAAAAAAACAAACCTTAAATAAAACTATGATTTTCTTCATAAAATAATCAGAAGAAAAAATAATTCTTATAAATTCATTAAATCTCATATTGCACTCAATAGTTTAGTATTCTTTTAATTGGGTACTTCTAAAATTGCCAGAGTTCCTCTAGGTCTGTTCACTGAGAAATGTATTCTCTACCATGGCCTAAGGAGATCATCACAAAACAAAGAAAGATACATTTGAGATTTACTCCTTTACTTTTTCACGTAATGTGGCAAAAATCATATCTTATTGGAATAGGCATCCACATCATCATCCTTGCTCATTTTCTGCTTAAGGTTTTTAAAAATTATTGCAGCTAATAAAGGAAGATAACTGTCTATTCCTAAATATTTCCCCTCACAATAGCTGACAGAAAGTCATTTTCCTTGCTCACTTTTGCTTGGAAAATACTCAGTAAAGAAATGAGTGGAAACAAATTAGTCATTCACAATCTATTGATTAAACCACAGTAAAGCAGGGTCACACCAGTTATGCTTTGGGTGAAGGGAAGCAATCAATTCAAAGCTGAAAAAAATTAATGAAAACACATACAGAACTTTGAGTCTTTTTTACCTTGTTATTAGCATTCAGACTATTAATCCTAAAAATATTGCTAAGGGCAATAACAAACCTTATGGAAAAGAAAAGTGTACTATACTGTGAGTTAGTGGAAGAAAGGAGTTGGTCTCTACTTATTTTTACAGAAATAGGTGCTAGTATGAAAAGGTGTATCTAGAGAAGAGAGTTCAGTTATATCTCACTTTTCTCCATGTAAATGAAGTCCACTAGAGAAGTAAACTGCTCTTTTTCTCCAACCATGGTGGAAGGAGGTGCAGCTTTCAAGATCCAAAGTAATAGAAAACATATGTAATAGAAAGAAGAGGAAAGTGACTGACTGCTAACCTTTTGTAGTAAAACATGGAAGCTGGTAACACTATGTAATTGCAGCAAGTTGCAAACTTCAGTGTGTGCAGGAATCCCTGGAGAGCCTGCACAAACACTGATTCCCTATGCCTTGCCCAGTAAGGTAAATGTAAGGACTGAAAATCTGTATTTTAAATAAGTTCCCATCATGATTTTAATGTAACTGGTTCTTAGAACACAAATTGACAAACACTATAAAAATATAAAATGGAACTATGATAAGCAATAATTTGCCTTGGGAAAAATGGATAGAAATTCAAATCAATACAAAATCAGTTCACTTTCTCCCAAATGACCAGGTCCTTAGGACATCCTTAAAATATATTTGCTTAGTGAATAAGTGAATGAACACCCTCATATTTAGCAAACATGAGCTGACATCTATTATCATAGTTTCCATTTATGAAGTATGTAATTTCTAGCAACTCTGTGAAATAGTTACTACTCTTCTCTCCCTTCTCCTTTTCTTTCTCCTCCTCTTCATTTTCCTCCTCCACTTCCGTCACCAGTGCCCCTACCACCACTACCTTAGAAAGATAGATAACCCACTCAGTGTGACACAACTAAGAAACGGTAGAGCTAAATTTCATGTCACAGTCCATGGGATTCACCAGGGATACTTAATGGTTAAAGAATGTGGGCACTGTTCTTAAGAGAGAACACCTTAGAAATGTCCTTGAGAAAGCAGCTCTAATAATAACCTTTTTCTCCACTTATGTTAACCTACAAAAAGTCTCTCTGAATTCTTACGAAATCAGTGCCTTACAGGGCTGTGGGTTTAGCTCAGTGGTTCCACTGCCTGTCTCCCAAGAGCAAGGTCTGGAGTTGGATCCCCGGTACCCAAAAAAACAAAACAAAACAACAATCAGTGCCTTTCGAGTTTTTGTTTTAATTGTAAACTAAAAGGTTATCTCTTTACTATGTAAGCCACTGTTTCAGGTAACTCAGTCTCTCCATATACAACGTATCCCAGTCTATCAACACTCTTATCTTTATTCTTGCCTTTCCTGACTAGAACAGTAGTCCTATTCCAGACCTTTACCAATACCTTACTTGATTCCTACTCTCTCAGAAAGTCTTTCTAGATGATTTTGTATCCAACTCTCATTCATTCATATACATCTCTCTTGCCTGAAATTCCTACTGTGCTTACAGTGTGCTTCACTGTCATAATACATCTGTGGCAGAGAATGCAGAATTAGCCCAAAGAAACAATGAATTTCAAGTCATTGGGTAAATCCAGACTTAGATGAAAAGCACCCAAAGGGCTAGTGTATATTTTTGGGGTGTGGGTAATAAGAGCCAAAGAGCAGAATGATAACATAGAGGACATTCAGTAAGGAAAGTCACAATAACAGGAGAACCTTCTCTAGACACAGAAAGATGCAATTTTTAATCTGATACGATTCTGATATATCATGTACTGGTACAGATTCCCTATGATTAATGTTATCACTATGTATATCTAAAATGTACCAATAAAAATTTTTAAAAATAACCTGATAAGATTCCGAAAAGCCCTAGAAATACACTAGCAAAGAAGTCACATGGCCAACACTCACTTGTTTGCACTTTCAAACCATAGGAGATAAACAGCAAGGGTTAATAGCTAAACATGTTCATACTGGCACAGTCTAGTGGCTGTTAGACGCACAGAGCCCTCACAGATGCACATGGATTTCTTTTTCTTGCTCTCTTTTCCTAAAACTGCTTCTTCCTGTGGTGTGCTGTACTCACTGAAAGAACAGTCCTTCTTTTATCCCTATCCACTAGCCATTTTCCCTAGGTCTGAGCTTAGGCATTTGCTATTTTATGGGGACTTCTCTGGCACTCAAAGGCCAAGTAGGGTGCTCTACTATATTCGTTCATTTTTTGTGACATTTAACTGCTTTCTTCATGATGGCTTATCTCTTCTATTAATTTATAAGGTCCATGAGGATTATATATGTTGTTCATGTCTAATTTATTGCTATTGTTTCATATAGGGAGTAGCACAGGATAGATGCCCAGTAAATGGTCACTGCGTAAATCAATGAACAAAATAAAAAACCAAACTAAGCCTTGCCAGAGTCCAAGGACTCACAGTGGCTTCCTTTATATAGCCAATGCTATATGATTTATTTCATGTATGGATCTTCCGCAGGAGCATAAAATACCTGAGAAAAAAATAATGATTTGATTTCTTCTAAAAGCCCAAATTAATGTGGAGCATTATAATACACACATAGAACCCACGTCTTGGTTTTTCCATGCAGCTTCATTAAACAATTTGATTATCTCGGAACACCGTTTCCTTAGTCAATGAAGATTCCAGTCAATGAAAATAGGATCCACAATAATTATAAAATAAAAGTGCAATTCTCATTGGAAGGAGAGAAAGTCTCTTTTCCCGCTAATGCTGTCCCTGGGAAACTAGAGATCATTTCTCTTGGTAACTACAATTTATATTGAAAGTATAATAACCTCCTGTAAAATACCATCATTACTGAAACTCAATTATGTCTGTCAAGGAAATTAGGATAGATTAATATAAAATTTGCAATGATGTTTAATATCCATCTTTAAAAAATGATATAAAGTTGTTTTTCAGTATTTTATTTTTCTATCCTTAGGAATGAAACTCTGGGATGTTATTAATAGTACCTATAAATGACAGTTTCTTTTTGGGCTGAGTATTAATTACAAATGGAAAGAAATTGATGCCCAGGACTCTCACTTGCTGGATTTAATTCATGATCATTATGTTAATAAGAAACTAGAAGTGATCAGTTACCACCACCGGGCACTTAACGATAACTTTCTTTTTTCTTAATCATGCCTGAGTTCCTAGAAGAAATGTCATTTTACCTTACTAGATTGAGAACAAAGAGACAGGAAATAATATCAGCCACTTCTGATGTTCTCCCTGGTTGTCTGCACATCTTCACAGCATGTGTTAAATTAGGTGAATATGTTTTTTCCCCCGAGTGCCTTTTTGTTATCTGAAATGCTCTTCTGAATTGTTCTTACTTCAAATCATGACTTAATTCCTAAACATGGCTATGAAAAGTAAAATTCAGACAAACCTATAAAACTGTAAAACAATCTCTACAAAGCTATACTACATTATTTTACAATACTCTAATTGGTATTCACCTAACAGAACAAATCATATAGAATCAAGTCTGACTCAATGAGTTCAATTTTTATTATTTTGGAACTATATTCTGCTTGAGAATGAAATATCTTAAAACAGGTAGCTGCCTATATATTTATTCTGAAAGGGTACGCTACAGTCCTTATAATTAATTTGTTTAACACAAAGGTGTCTATAATAGCAATTTTATCAGGATTCTGTTGCCATTTCATTTGTACTGTTATTTTAATTGATGAGAATCATTATTTTACTAGAGCTTTTCTCATATTTGAGGGGGTTACTACTACCTTTGTAACATTTTTAGAATTCAAAACTAATAATTCTTACAACTTCAGTTATATACACTGGATACTTATGAGACAGAATTCATTTTCTATTTCTCATAATATCCGATTTTGTTAAAATAACATGCATTATTCTGAAGAGCCCAAAATTATGTCTTTGACACTAAAGCTTAAAATTTGGCCCTTAATAATTTACACGCAAGCAATTTTTCTCCAAGTCTTTACTACAAATATTGTAGTAGAATAATATATCCTATAACTTTAGGATGAATGAACTCTGAACAATAAGAAAAAAGAGCTGTTGAGCCTAATAGTGAGGTAAGAGAAAGGAGCTGGTGTTTTCTCTCTCTTCCTCCAGTTTGCCCCATACATAACCAACAAACCCTAAATGCTAAGGTGCTGCAAATCATCTAAAGATGCTAATCCATTTAATTTTCCATTTTCTGTAATAACCACTACCTTTATGAATATTTATGGAGACTTTACTGTATTTCAAACAATCTTCTTCCTGCCTTTCTACCTTCTCCTCTTTTCCTTCTTCTGGTGTACTGAACACTGAACCCAGTGCTTCGTCCACACTAAGCAAGAGGTCTACCCCTGAGCTGTGTCCCCTTCCATATAAACACCATTTAAAAAGTTTTTCAGATTGAGATTGGGTTTCACTAAGTTGCTCAGGCTGACCTCAAATGTGTCCTTCCTGCCTCAGCCTCACAAGGAGAGTAGGTGGGATTATAGAAAGTATAGCACTGCCCCAGGTTTTAAGTAAAATTCAGAGTAATGTAAGTAGATTGTCTCATCATATCCTAAAAATCCTACAAAGCTAATGTCATTCTTACTTCAAAGAAGAAACACAGCCTTCATGAACTTCAGTGACGAAATGGGAATGGAATTTAGATTAGTTTGGCTCCAAACTTGAATCTCCAAGCATTTCAGCCTTTGGGGATAAAGAACTTGTTTCATAAATCAGATATACAAGTTTACATATGACATGGTCTATCTTGTGTGAGATACATAAAGGATCAATAAGGAACAAAATGGAGAATGGATATAGGGAAGTAGGAAGAGCATGTTCACAGGGGAAGGGGAATGGGCGGGGAGAGAAGAAAGGGAAGGAAGGGAAAAGGGATTTAAAAAAAAAGAATGGAAGGGAAAGAATGGAAACAAACCTTTTATAAATGAGGAGGGGAAGAGGAGTTGAAGGAAATGGGAATAAAGAACAATTGAGACATTATGTACAAGTACAAATTCCCTATGATGAAGGTAATCGTTATGTGTGGCACATATATACCAATAAAACTTAAAATAAAATAGTCTGTGTCACTACTCTCAGAGTGCCAATGAATTTAACACTTTCCCTTAAATCCCTGCTAACACATCTTTTTTCACACAGTATTGATTTTTTATACACCCTTATTCCTAAATGCATAGAAATGCATGAGAGAGATCATCTAGTGCACTACTTGATTCTTTATTAAATAAGAACTCTATATACTTCAAGTACCATTTTATCAGACAAAAAAGTTATCAAGGTGGAAACATGTTCCCATGTCTAATCACATCTGTCCCAACAAAGTTGCTTAACTGTAGTTAGGCTTTCTCAGGTCTACTCTTCATGAATTAGCAGAACTTGAAAAGCTCCAGTCCCAAATTTTGCGCTCCCCTGGGTTCAGTCTAATTCTCACATCTGGCAAGTGTGAAGACAAACAGCCATAGGTAGATAGCATACCATTCTTAAATATCTCTATTTTGTTTACTTCTAATTCTCCTGTGTGGTTCACAGTGAGTTGTCTGGAAAGTGACAAGAAAAAAAAAAGAGTGAGAGAGGAGTGTATAAAGTCAGGTTTACATTTACTTATCTGTCAAAAGACAGAAATATTCAGCTTTTCAGGAAAAGACATTTGCTGAACTTTGGAAAGTTTACAGGAGTTAGGGAATGTCTGCAGAGTTCAAGATACAAAGAGAAAAAAAGATCAAAGAAGGCATTTTACCTTGTTAACCTGACAGAGAGAAATGAACTTTCTAAAATATATTGTTATGCTTGGGCAAATGCAAATTAGTGTAAGAATTTTACATAGAGGTCTAGTATACACCCCAGAAGTTATTTTTGAGGCATAATTTTATAAATAAATTTTATTAGAAGAAACCCTCACATACACCTTGTAGTATATTGAAAAACATTACATAAAGTATTAAAGCACTTTCCATTTTTATGTTTCTAAGTAAAAATAAGATTTAAATCGGGTGTGTTGGCACACACCTGTAATCCCAGTGCTCCGGAGGCTGAGGCAGGAGGATCACTGTGAGTTCGAGACCAACCTGGGCTACCCAGTGAGTTCCAAGTCAGTCTCAACTACATAGTGAAACTCTGTCTCCAAAAACTAAAAAAACAAGACAAAACAAAATAAAAAAGAATTATAATGGAAACTTGCAGAATAAAAAGAAAATTAAAATTCTATAAAAAAACAAAATCATTCAATTCTTGTGAGGGTGAAGCTTCTTGTGTAGTAACTTAATACCATTAGGGTCTAGGGCAAAGAAAACATCATAGCTCAGAAAGATCAAATCTCAGAGCTGAGGCAGGAATTTTTTCAAACTTCAATAAATCTAGAGGGGAAGGCTGTATGCCTTCAGAAAGTTACTGAAGTTTCCTTTCATTCTCATCACCTTTCCTTCCCTCCCTCCCCCTTCCATCCATCTCTTGATCCTTCTCTTTTTTCCTTTTTAAATATGGTTGCAACATGTTTACATTTAACATGCTTACATTCCTTGTGTGGAATTGCCACACACAATACACATCTTAATTCCTTTTATTCATCCCCTTTCCCTCCTTTCACTAATCCTTCCCTCTATCTCTTGATTCCATTCCACTCCGAGAAGGACTGATAACTCTAATTCTTATTATCTAGTTTTTGTTTTGATCTATATTTATAGTAGGGTTTCTCATGTAGAGAAACTATGCAATAGTTCATCTGTGTGTGTGATATTTCACCTAGCATTATGGCTTCAAGGTTCATCCACGTTCCTAATCTACTTACTGTTTCTCCCTCGGTTCTTACTTTTTGGATACTTCTCTCTCTCTCTTTTTCTTTATATGCTTTCCTTTCCATACTCTTCATCTCTGTTTCATTTCCTCTGCTAAGAGCATAGGTGGAATTGGGGTTTGGTTTTTGTCCCTTAGGCAATTATGTTAAGGAAATAAAGTACTATAATCTTTTTATTATGTTACAATATTAAATATCTTATATTACTCTAATAACAAGAAAGGAAAAAAAGACAAACAGAAAAAGAAAGAAGGGTACATTTTATCAGTATTTATCCTCCAATTATTTTTAGGTAATTCAAAGGGGGGGAAACTCTCTTTGTCATCTCCCATTTGTCTGTAAAAAGGTACTATACTTCTAGCTCTATGTGAAAGTAATCACATTTCATATTTCTTTGCATGTAAGCTTAAAAATATATCTTTATAGCACAAGTTCTTATGCTGATAGCTTTTAATCTACATGGAGGATATTTATTATAAATTTCACAGGGAAAAAGACAGTTACAAACCCTCAATACCACTGCAATATACCTAGGAAAGAAAAGAAACCAGCTTTTGTGCTTAAGCTAATATTCAGTTTACCATGTAGTATTTACCTTCTAAAGCTCCTGAGCTATAGGATATGTCTTTGTGGGCATTTTGTATCTGAAAAAAATCCTCAGAGTAATTTTTTAAATCATCCTCTGCAATAAACAAGGAAGCAGTACCTTCAAATTATGATATAAAGCTATGGGGTTAATTCAAACTACAAGTGATTCAATCTTATTCCATTAAACTATGTTTCTTGATAATGTAATAATTTTCCAGATTGAGTCATGATGTATTTCTGAAAATTTTCAGTTCAAAACCAATAATCTGTAATGACATGAAACTACAGATGTTGATTCCCCCCATATTTTGTTTTGATGTTTTAATTTTCTGAAGACATATAGTCTTCCCCTCTAGAGTTATTGAAGTTTGAACGAAAAATTCCTGCTTCAGTTCTGAGATTTGATCTTTCTGAGTTATGATGTCTTCCTTGCCCTAGACCCCCATGATACTAAGTCACTACACATGCTGTCCATTATCCATATCATATGTTGAGAAGAAGCAGACTATGAATTTATAATACCATACTGATTTCCTCTTTGGAGAGAAATGAGGAAGGGAGGGAAGATGGTTATGACTTTTTCAATTTTTTCTTTCTTGAATGGGGAGTACACTGTCATATTCTTGCCCATGTGCACACTTCTGTTACTGGGGACTGAATCCAGAGCCTTTACAATGAGCTACATTCCCAGCTTTTTTTTTTTTTTTTTTTTTTTTTTTTTCTTTTTTTCTTTTTTTTTTATTTTTTCC
>NW_022900916.1:34009656-34010715 GCF_012274545.1 Fukomys damarensis
CTTTTTTTTTTTTTTTTTTTTTTTTTGCCACTGTTTTCCTTATTTGCTAAATTGCTCCAGCTCCAACTCACAATCCTCCCACCTCAGCCTGAGATTATAGGCCTATACCACCACACCCATCCTCAATATATTCAAAGAAACTTGCACATTCTCATAATTGAGGAAATCAGCAAAGAAATTCCCCTCTTTTTTCTTTTTTGAGTACACACAACAAATTCCAAGCTAGAAATGAGACTGACCAATCTCAATACTAATGAAGCTTTGCTTAAATGCTCAAATGAACAGACTGTATTATAAAATAACTTAGTAAATAAGAATATGAATTCTACATTATCATTCTCTTTAAATTTCTTCCACTGCAGTTATTTTATATAGTAGAATTAATCCCCCAAATAGTAACTTACCAGTACCATCTTATGATTACGCCTTATGATAAGAATATTACTCCCTACTCAGACTTCAACACCATATGAAAGTCAGCCAGGACTATCAGTGCAAATTCTTGATGCAACATTTAATTCCCAGGGACAATCTACTTTTGGGTTCCCCTTTTGTATCTCTTAGACAGAAGCTATCTTTATCTCAATAAATTCTTCCTACTCTCAAACTCCTTTGTTCCTAAAATTAATTTTTTCTTAATTTTAGAGAACACAAATTCATGTTTCAGATATCTAGCAGGTTTGGGAGTTGCATCTATTCCCCCCCATATCAATTTGGAGGTCTTTCGCCAAGACTACTGGTCAGAGACTCAAAGCTGTACATGTACCCAAGATGAAAATGCCTGACACCTATTGGGGACCTTTAGAAAGACTCTCTGTACAGTAACTCTGACTGCTGACCACAACTAAAACTCTCTTCAGCCAGAAGCCAGAACGGTCTTTGCTCTTTGCCCCCTCACAGCATTTAGGGGTACTTCTTCTTAGGGGAGAGTATTGTAGATAGGTAAGCTAATTAGATATCTTGTAGGTAGGGGCTGAGGATGTAGTTCAGTGGTCCCACTATCTGCCTTATAAGCGCAAGGTCCGGAATTCAATCCCCAGTACAAAAAAAAAAAAAAAA
>NW_022900916.1:34010787-34156361 GCF_012274545.1 Fukomys damarensis
GGCTCGGAATTAAACCCCAAAAAAAAAAAAAAAAAAAAAAAGATTTATTGTAGGCAATTAGATAAGGCCAGGGGTGGCCTTCAAGTAACCAACGTGAAAAACAGTCAAGACACATTCACTGAAAGCCAGCATTATAAAACATAAAATACCATTAAAATAATCTCTTCTTTATAGGCAAATCCATTTAAAATTTTAATGTTGTAAAAGAAGCCAGTCCATTTATAAAAATTGGTTGTACAATCAAGTTCACCCCCAAAAAATACTGACCAAAGAAATTGCAGATAAAACATTTAACCAAAAGAAGGTACACATTACATACAAGCCCTATCACAGGAAACTATGATTATCACATTTCTGTAGTAATAGTTCTAGTTCCAAAGGTCTTTAAGCCAAATGGTACCCAAGTTTAATGACAGAAAAGGCAAAAATTTCTAAATTGGTGGTATATATTTCTTTACAATTTTTAATGTAAGGCCATTTATTAAAATACACAAACCACAAGATGAAAATGAAGGCAACAGAAATATGCAGCTTCTGATAACCAAAAAAAAAGCATCACCTTAAAAATAATTTAGAAGTGTTGTAAAAGACATTGCAGATTTGCATTATGTTAAGCAAGATTATGTCAATTCATCTATCTAAATAAATCTTTTTAAAGTATAAGATTCAAAAATCTCATGTTCAGTATATATGTAAATTGTTTTATTACACGTTTATTCAATATTATTTTTACAAAATGGGTTATTTAAAAAGTCAAAGTAATTCTCATTCTATAAGCTTCATTCAACTTCATTTAGGGTTGAATATATACGAAATGTGCTTTTAATGCATAAAAATCATGGTGGATAGCAGCAAAGGTCTGGGGGGGCAATAAGAATCTGATAATTCACATTGTGATTATTCTGCACATTAATGAAAGATACTTCACACTTCTAGAACATCAAGACAACCCTTTGAAAGAATCAAAATAAACCAAAGACACCTCCCAGACACTTTCCCACACAGAAAACTAAATAGTTATGGCAGAAAAAGTATTCTGATGGCAATGAAAGTTTGTAAACTGCATTTCAATCTATTTTTCTTTTTCCCAAAGTGCATGATACAGGGTTCTCAATCTTTTAGTAGTGCTTCTCCTGTAAATAATCCTTCATTTTGTTTGGCAAAGGCAATTTGTGAATTATGTCTATTCTGGCATAATGACGTATAACAAAATGATACAGGAACTGCAAAGAACTTGCCTGCATGAACTGCGACACTGGATTGGTTAGTCTGACAGGGTAACTTGCAGATCCAGGCAACTGAGATTTGGAATAACAAAAAGCTCCATTTTCAGAGTCCCCGATTAAATACTCAGTTAGATCAACTAGAGATGTATGTCCTTCCACATCTGGTTGTTCATAAAAGCTAAACCTACCATTTGAGTGCTTCATTCTAGGGTGAAGTGTTTCACCATGGGAACCAATGCTCAAGCTTAAAAGATAACAATCATCAGAACTATCCCGAACAAGAAAAGAACCATCTGGCACATTTGCTTGTTTCCCTTCTGCCTTCCAGCATGTGACTGGTTCCCAGGACTGTCCTTGTTTTGCAAGTTTCTTTAGCTCCTCTATAAGGCATGTCACAACCATGGGACCACTACTTTGAATTTAATTTTTTATGTAGTTGCTATTACATTGTGCTAAATTTGTCCATTTCTCAGTAAAAGCAGCCCTTAATGACTTTAGCTGAAAAATTTTGGAAATTGTGGAGCATCATTTAAGAAAAATACTAAGCCCATATCAGGTATATGGAAGTTTTGTTTCCTGCCAGATATACTGCCATTTAAGAATAAGGTTTTTGTTTTTTAAATTAACTACATCTTAAGTAATTGGCATCTCTCTTTTTTTAACCTCCTTGATTCAGTCATTGGGATGTTATATCTAATTTTTAAATGCAGAGCACTCATTTATTTCACAGTTCTGCAGTGTAATATCTTAGGGTTGTCCTGTTCAAAAAATATTTCCAGCTACACAAGCCTATAAAGAAAATGTTTCCATCTTAGATGAACATGTAATTTGTGATGTTTCTTCGTGACTTAAAGTTTTTCTTTTACCCCCTCCCTTTTAAACATGAGAGTAAAAGCATTTGATTAAAAAAAAAAGATAAACTACCATACCCATGTGCTTCCCCTAAGGATGAATAGCAGTGATTCTAAACAGGTATCAGTCACCTGGGTAAGGAAACAAGATTTTCCAAGAAAGATCCCTGACCTACCCGTTACCACTGAAAATCCTTGCTCATTTCTTGTACCTTTGATATGTCACTTGTTTCCCCATTGGATCCCCATTTAATCAGTGCTATCTAAGCAACTATAATTGTCATAATATTATTGATGGTTTACAGTTTTGTCCACTTGTGACTTCTCATTAGATCAATATTACCTAAGCAACTATAGTTGAAATCTTACCAGTTGACTACAGTTTTCTCTCACCTTGAACCTGCTTCACCTCCTGCCTTTGTCCCATAAAACACCTTTGAGAAGTGGGGTAAGTGGCCAACCCACTTTACGGCCCTCTTCTGTCTCTCAAGCTATCGTTCTCTCAATAAATTCTTCCTACTCTTAAAAAAAATTAATTTCCCATCTGGAAGGGATAACTGCCATAGTTAGGGACCTTGAAACAGCCACTCCATTAGTTTTAAGTGATGCTAATAAGGATTTGTAATTGAGAGCCTATATACTACACAGATATAAACATGTATCATGTACTTCTGGCTCATTTTATTTAAAAAAATCAATGTGAAGATTAAAATAAGTAAGATTATAAGTATTCTTAACAGGGAACAGTTTTCATTGTAGAAGTAAAAGCAGCAACTCCATCTTGCAACTAACTTGGGAGGAACAACTGAGTCTAAAGTTCCATTTCACAAATTACTGTCTGGCTGCATTTTACTTCAACACTTTTTTCTATGACACCAACAATACATTCCAGAGCCAATGTACTCAAATGAAAACATACAGTGTTTAGACAAGCTATAATTTGCTAGTAGTATTGCCATATAATCATTTCACACATGACTGCTAATCATAGCATGAGAGCAAAATCTCTAATATATATATATATATGTGTGTGTGTGTGTGTGTGTGTGTGCATATATATATATATTTATATATATGCACACACACACATACAATATTAACAGACTGATAACTATAGGAAAAATGGAAATGGATACATTTTAGGCTTCTTCAGAGTATCTGATTTGAATAGTTTTGGATACTTAAAAAACATAGAATTTTCTAAAAGAATCATATCACAGAGAAGTATGCGCACCCATGTTTATAGCGGCACAGTTTGTAATAGCTAAAACTTGGAAACAGCCCATTCACCCATCAGTTGGAAACTGGATAAAGAAGATGTGGTTTTTCTATAAAATGGAATACTACTCAGCCACAAAGAATGAGAAAATAGATTCATTCATAGGAAAATGGATACATATTGAAGATAGACTCCTAAGTGAAATAAATAAGGCACACATGTGTAAATACCAAATAGTTTCTCTGGTGTGAATAATCTGCAATAATACAGAAGATCCTAAAGATTACTGATAGGGGAAGGGTAATAAGGGAAAAGACAAAAATGTGAGATAATGAAAAGATGGAGATAAAGTGTTTGTAGATGGGGAGGGGAGGAGGGGGTGAAGGGAGGGCAGGGACAAGGGAAAAAAATGAGAACCAAGACTTGTCATGTAGAGGTACAAGATCCCAACAATGAATTTAACTGTACTGTATTCCTAAAATGTACCAATAAACTCAATTAAAGCTGAAAATAAAAAGATAGAATTCTGGAAAATAACCAAATCTGGAAACATAAACTCATTTTCTTCCTCTTGGAATCCTTAATTAAAAATTACTTTTCCCAAAAGTAGTGATATATTAAGTAATTTCCGATTCAGTCACTTTTTGTCATAACTTCTAAGGGTTAAGCTCTTAAAAATTATTTAGGAAAGCACATTTCAATAGCAGAAGATATTATTGAAGTAGACTGACACCAAAGCATAGACTCTTTTTGAATACCTTCTCAAACCATTAATGAGCAGCCACAAAAATAAAGGACAGAAATTAAACAAAGTCTACAAATACATTCTCTTGCTAAAAGGGAAGGCATGACATTGAGACCAACTCCATTTTTTTCCTCCCTCTGCACAAAAGGGTAACAGAAGGTAGTGTTTGAAAGAATTAGTGAGGTTTGCATACAGAAATGCCAAGAGAACAATTCCAAACATGCACACCATCCTTCCCCCTCTTCAGAAACACAAATGAGCATGAAAGAAGTTACAAACAATCTTTAGTGGTTTAAAAAAAAAAAAAAAGCAGTGATGCTTCACACATGGCAGGGGCTGGCAGAAGATGCTACAGAGCCAGCATGTGAAATGCTCCCTGATCTGATCAAATTCATTCCAGCTGGCTGGGCTATGAACCCTGTCACATATATTGAAAACTAGATGAAACTTCACTAAATGTAATGATACAGAGTGAGAAAAGTGGTAATGGAAAAGTAAGGCTTTGGGTTCATTTAACGATTTCATCCATATCTGGAAAAGAGGAATTCCACAGAACCAGGAGAAACCGCAGGGAGATTTTATAAACACCAGGAAGAAATTATACAAAGAGTTTGTGATACCAGTGCTTTAAAAAATAAAGGGGCATATTATTTCAAAATGGTAAGCTTGAGAAAATGTCCATCTAATTTAAAAGTTTAAAATTTTACTAGTAAACTGAGACTTAGCTTTTATAAAAAATACTACTCAAACCTCCTCGACCATGGAGAACAATAATTCCTTTCATTTCACTCTTAATATTAAAGGCAATATTAAATGTATAAGCATAAGTGGATTAAAAGAAGCAAGTAAGAAAAATAAGACCCATTGTTTTTTTTATAAAGCATTTCTGGCAGTGTTTCACCACAACTTCAGTATTTACCTGTTCCCTAAACAAAATATTTGATGGGCCATCTCACATGGATTTTGAAAGTGCATAAGCACAAAATGAACAAAAAGTAAATGAGAACTAAAGAAAAAGTAGAAACAGACGTTTTGCAAATGAGAAGGGGAGCAAGAGTTGGAGGGAGAACAGAAGGCTGAGAAGGAAACGGGACTAAAATAGAAGATGTATTAAGTACAGGTACAAACTCCCCACAATAAATGCAATCATTATGTAATGCAAACACGTACTAACAAAAAAATTGCCTTTTTAAAAAAATAATTGACATTTCTGAACCAAACTGCTAACCCTTCTGTTAAACTTTTCTAAGGGAATATACAGACATGTCCATTCGTCCTCAGCATTTACTAAAGCTTAACGAGATGGCATTAACAAGAGGTTCAAGTAAGTCAGAATTGTCTTCCTCCCCTTGGATGGCTCCCAATCTTACACTCAAACAAAGAGTAAGGAACATGTCATATATGGGAGATATGGGTGCTGAAAGACAATTCATAAAAATGTCATTAAAACTGAAATTTTTGAGGGGGCGGGGATTTAGCTCAGTGGTGCCACCAGTTGCTCATAAGCACAAGGACCCAAGTTCAATCCCTGCCCCCCCCAAAAAAGACTGAAATATTTGAGAATAATATACTTGTCATGTATCATAGAACAAGAGAAAGGCCTAGAAAGCCACAAAATATAAAGAAATGTACACTATTTGGAAGATAATGCCAATAAAAGGTTTATAAAAGCAATAGAACTGAAGGGAGCGGAGGAAGTTCTTGAATGTTTTCATTTTATTTCACATCAAGAACCAAAGCTAATAAGGAAATCATCATATTCTATTCTTAAAATACTCAGGAGCAGCTTTTCTGCATACTTAACTGTATGAGCAGTGTCCTTTGAATAAATTAAATTTTATTTTAATTAGTATTGAAATTTTATTTTGGGTAAATTTATAAAATAAAAGTCCCTATGTTGTGTAAATAATTATACTTAAATTCACCAGTTAAATCCATAGTGTTTTCTTCTAAATTGGCTAAAATATTTTTAGATTCTTATCTTTTAGAGCAAAATTAAGAAAAGGGCGCAGTGATTAGTCTAAACTACCATGAGAAAGGACTCCAAGGATCTGACCTTGACCTGGTCTAGAAATATCTCTGAGACCCAGAGCTACTTATAGTGTCTTCTCATCCATATTTGTAGTATTAAAAAAACATTTATTCTGACTTATCATGTTCATATTAAATATTTCCAAAGTGTCTTATTGAAATGATATTTCTCAAGCCTAATCAGACCCATCACAGAAAAGTCCTTGAATCGAAAAGCTGCCTGTTTGAAGGGTGTTATATGGAGATACACATTTATAATATCAAGTAGAAGAGCTAGGGCAGTGTATTCTTTTTTTCTTATTTGTTTTTTTGTTTTGTTTTGTCTTTGAGATAGGGTCTTGCTTTGTAGTTCAAGCTGGACTTGTTCTCATTATGTAGCCCAGGCTAACATGGAAAGCACAGGAGCCTCCTGCCTCAGCCTCCTGAGTGCTGGGATGAGAGGCACATATCATCATGGTTGGTTTATAATAGTGTAATCTTGGTAAAGCTAGAAGTACGGCACCTATATGTCTCAGGTTCCTTAGCTATAAAATGGAGATGATAATGGCATGTATTACATAGAGCTGTTGGAAAAATAAATTAGATAATACATGCAAAACATTTATAACATGTATCATACATGATCACTAGGGCTCAATAGTTTTAGCTTCTTTTATCTTTGTTGAGTCCCAAATAATACATTTGTAGTTTACAAAAGTAAAACCCAGAATGTACACTTGGAGGTTTAATTCCATGTCATATTAACCTAACATTTAGATGTTTAATCCATGTCATATTACCTACCGTCCCTAGCACTCAGAAAATGTGTAAGCTATAAATTATTTCATACACAACACAAAATTCAAACTGTAAGTTTTGATCTAGAAATGCACTTCACATTGAAATTTGAAAAAATTTATTACAGAAAAACACACATTGTTCTTGCCACTTTCTGAAGCAGTTCTAGAAGTCCTCTTTCATAAGTATCTTCCTTTGTGCTCTTGTGCCTTCCTTGATGTCCTAGATTATTTTAAAACTTTACCTTTCACAGTTATTTTTCCTTCGGAAAAAGCCAAAAGTCACACGCTGCCTGATCTGGGGAATGATGTGGCTGAAGATACACTGTAATGTTTTCACAAGCCTACCTTCCCTCTAGCAGCAGAATTTACCATATTTTTATCACATCTCTTAAAGATACACGTGAGAAAAGACTTCCAGAACTGTTTTAGAAAGTGGCGAGAATAACAAGATAAATACGTTCAAAGCAAGGGAGAGCATTTCCAGGGGGATAAATAACAATGTCTCTTACAGTAATAAGTATTTTTAAATATTTACCATGTATATGTTAGATCATCCCTTATTTATTTTGTGTATGATTGAACAAGGATTGAAAATATATGCTCCTTATGATTTCTAGGTAAAAGCAAGTACAAGGAAGAAACAATATTAATGTTCAAGAAATTAATTGTTTGTATGGGTCACACTGCATGTGAACAATGCAAGCAAAAATCACTAGGATTACATCAATAATTTGAAGCCTTTTGGTTTGGGTGATGGTTTTCAAGACGTCTGCTGAGATAATAAGCAGAGATGGTGTTGAATCATTAAGGACCATGCCTGCTTTCTCAATGTGTTTCCTGAAGTAATTCAGACTTGTTTGTTTGGAAGAGATTTTTGAGCTATCTTAGGGACATTCTAATATCAGAGTTTTGTACTATATGCTAATATATTTAAATTATAGAGGGATTTCCTGATTGCATTAGAAATGCATCCATCTTCCCCTTCTCTCTTCAGAGGGCACACCACTGGCTCTGTCACAACCAAATGCAAACTTCCGCAGGGCTAGAGTTGCTAAGTTTATTTTGAGGTTCAACTTGCTTCTCACCACAAAAATAATAGTATCGGAAATAAATACAGTACACATATATTTCCTCCAACTCCCAAGTGAATAAATATATAGACAATTCCTAAGAGTAGGTTTGGTAGAAAATGTTTGAAAGATTGAGAAGAAACAAAAACAAAATACCGAAACAGAAGACACTTTATAAATATATATCAAGGTCATTTTGAAAAGCTTACACCTTTAAGATAAAGCAGGCAAAAACAGTTACTATTTGGAAGAAAATATTTCTCCGCCCAAAGTAAACTACAAAATTCAAACACATCGCTACAAATATTTAAAAATGTGTCAGCTAAGGCTTCCTTCCTGTCCCCAATCCAAACTACACATAAAACTTTGTGCTGAAGTGCGAAAGCCGATAGCAAAATTCCTCTAGCATTTATGTCTATAATGTTTTTTTTCCTAGAAAGAAGGGAAAATATAGGAAAAAGAATTTTTGACAGCTTTTGTGATGTTCAGCAAGGTGGAAATATGTTTGCAAACTTCAAACCTCACTGCCTTGCTGTAGCACCTTTTCTGACAGGCAATGTTAAACAAATGTCTCACATGGAGCTCCCTCCTATAAGTGCGCTTGGGTGTGGGGAGGGGAGGGGTGGAGCAGCCTCGTGTGCTGTCATGGGAAATTAACAGTCTACCTTAAGGAGTTTACACACTATCATCTTAGATCAAACAGAGGCAGCCTGCCAGCAAACATAAAGCACAAAAGACAGAAAAAAGAATGACTTTCTCCGATTCATCCTCATCTTTCTAATACCCTAAATAACAGTTAGTCCTCTGTAAATAATTTTATCACAAAACCCTTGAAAATGTGTATTTACAATTTTTGTATTTGGATAGTTAAAAGCCCCA
The DNA here is from genome assembly GCF_012274545.1 of Fukomys damarensis. NCBI lineage: Eukaryota > Metazoa > Chordata > Mammalia > Rodentia > Bathyergidae > Fukomys > Fukomys damarensis. The sequence goes on from NW_022900916.1 coordinate 34,019,588, forward strand.
AGGAGAGCTGTAGGTAAGGGGGCAATGAGAAAAGGACAAGAGAGGAGCATGAAGGCTGAACCAGGAGCTCTGTGTGGTCACCTACCAACCAGCTGTCTATTCTCATTATCCTGGGTCTGACGGTGAGAACCACCCATGCAAGTAGGATGTTTTTATGAAGTATCATAAAAAATTCACATTACTGATTCATTCACCAACTATTTATTGAGAATTGAGTTCATGCTTGATTTCATGGAAGTGCTAGGTATGCAAAGCTAGTAAAAAAAAAAAAAAAAGTCATCTGGGCATGGTGGCACACGCCTATAATCCCAGCCCTCAGGAGGCTGAGGCAGGAGGATTGCTATGAGTTCCAGACCAACCTGGTTCCAGGTCAGTCTCAACTACATAGTAAGAACCCTGTCTCAGAAAACAAAACAAACACACAAACAACAGCCCTAGTCTCTTCTTTATGAGGGAGAAACACACAAGAACACACACACACACACACACAAAATTAAAGAATTTCCCTCTAAAATTCTTTTTATTTAAAGTAGTTCCTGAGTTGCACCTTGAAAGTCAGCATGTCAACCAGATAATGTTAAAAGGAAAATGTAAGGAGTTGAGATCTCTCAGATAATAATTCAGTGCCTTTTTATTCCTTAGTGAAATCCTCATTTCTATTTTCTTAAAAGCTTCAAAATGAGAAAGAAGTATAGATTCACTGAGATGCATTTCTAAACACTGATGCACCTCAATCAAAACTGTTCAGCATTTCTAATTTCATTCTAAAGAATAGATTTAAGGATGGCTTTTCTTATAATTTTCTTTACTATTCTTATTTCATCCTTACATTTTAAAATCTTTCCATACTTCACACTGATGCAAAAAGGAAAAAAATAAATAAAATCTACAAAGAGGGTATCTCTGGCTTTAATGAAGTCAGGGCACTGAGCACACAGGGCCAAGTGGGTGAGCTTCAGGTGGCTGGTGTGGCAAATGACAGCAATGCTATTGGCCAGAAGGAGAGGATGCAAATTTACTGAACTTCAGGGAAAAAAATGTGGCTGTGTAAAATGTGACTATACAGAGCATATTACATTCTTAAACAAACTAGCTGAAGTGAAGGGAATGAGTAAAGAGACTTAAGACAGTAGAAAGAGGAAAGAGGATAAAAGCACATTTTTAATATGCAAGAATTTAAAATGCAATATTCCATGGGGATAATGAAATTGTATTCAATATCTATCAAGTTCCCTTGTATTTTTATTTTTAAATATTTTTTTCACCTTGGATTTTTAAAACAGTGCCACTATTTATATATGATTCATTTGCACATTTACTCAAACTGATTCTGATTCTCTATTATAGATAGGATCATATGACTTACAGTCAACAAAAGTAAGTTCTTTACTGACTACAATTACTTTAAATCCTGTCAACTGAGTCCATACCTGCCTGCCAATTCCATTGATACTCCTCTCTCCAACTGGCTTGGGGCTAATTCTCTTTATCAAGGCTTCTACCCCATGCCCTTATTCACAGCCTGGATTTATTGCTTTCAAAAAAGTAGCGTAGGATTTCTTGGGTTCCCTTTCTAGGACTTGGAGGCCAGCTCGCTGGCAGCAGATTGCTTGAAGCCTTAACAGAGACAACAGAAGGAAGGCGTATGAATGGAACTGTCTGTCTGAGTGAACCTGGCCCCCACCACCACCACAACTGCCTCAGGGTCAACGATGAGTTGTTCTCCAGTCACCCAGATCTGCAGAAAGACCCACTGCCTAAGTCTGATTTCGTCTTGTTCAAGGATGGGAGCAGCTTCATGGAAAATGGGGTAAGCTATGCTGGCTATGCAGAGATGACTCAAGATGAAGTAGTCCAAGCAGGACTCCTCCCCACCGGATGGTCAGCCCAGTGAGCAGAGCTATGGGCACTCATACAGGCTCTCTGATGGGCAAAGGGAAAGAGGGTTAGTGTTTATACAGGTTCATATTTGCTACTTTGCATATCTATGTCACAGTCTATAAAAGTGTGGTCTTCTCACAGCAGAGGGCAAACTTGTTAAAAATAAACGGGAGTTAGTACAGTTGGCAATGTGGAATTCTGACAAAACAATAATTCATTGCCCTGAACACCAAGAAGGAAAAGATGCAATAGCAAATGCCAATGCTAAGGTAGACAGATAAGCCAAAAGGACAACTAACTAAACAGAAACTTTATTATAAACACCCCCTGTAAAGGTTATAAATGTGTTAGTATGGATTTGTACTTATTCTGGATGGCCTGAAGCCTTCCGTATGAAAACAGAGAGGGCTTCAGAGGTATGCAAGATTTTATTAAAGGAAAAATTCCAAGGTCTGGTCTGCCTCTCTCCATAGGCAGTGACAATGGACCAACATTGTAGCAGAGGTTGTACAAGATCTAGCTAAACTGTTATACTGCTTATTGACCTCAGAGTTCTGGTAAGGTTGAAAAAAATGATAAATCGTACCATTAAGGGAGTATTAACTAAATATTGTCAGATAACACCGGGGTTATGGGTTGATCTGCTCCCTTTGGCCTTCCTTAAAATAAAGAGATACCCCAAGTCATACTGGGTTCTCCCCATATGAGGTCTTGTTTGAAAGGCCACCCTGTATCTTGAGAGACTTTATAAAAAATTTACCTCAACTGGGCTTATCCAGTATGGAATCACAGCTGTTAGAATTGGGCAGTGTTCTAAAATATTCAAGGGTGAATTAGAAATAAAGAGGACCTTCCTGTGCTAACTCCTGCCCATCTGATAAAACCGGGGGACCGAGTTGATGTTAAAAATTGGAAAAAGACCCCTTTACAACCTATATGGGAAGAGCCATATGAGGCACTTGTGGTTACTCCCACAGCTGTCAAGGTAATGAAAGTTCAGCTACCACCACTCTACGGTGACATAGGTCTATCCAGAGAATTTCATGGACTTCGACTCTAGGAGACAACGCACTCGAAGTCCTGCTCTCACCACACCAGAAGCTGGTGAGTCCATGCATGGCTGAAGAATGAGGACTGCAATGGAGATATGGACTCTTATATTGTGTGTCAAACTGTTATGAGCTATTATGTTTTGAATTAAGCATTTATAAGCCTAAAGATGATAAGTTTGATAGAAATATGTGACCTTTAAAACTGTTAAATGGGAACTGGAGGGACATCCCCTCACTCTTCCTTTTGGTCCAAAAGAACTTTATGAAAATTCTGGTAACCATACTTGACTGTGGGGATTATATACAAAAAGATGTATTGGGTCAGATAAGACTCAAATATGGTTTGTTGTAACCCAAAAAGTATTGGCAATTGTGATAACTGTAGACAGGGACAATGTAAAATGTATATAGCCTTTAAAATTGTATATAGTTTGGCCTTGAGAAACAAGCTGACCACAAGGAATAGTTTTTTATGTTTATATTGGGTATCAGTCAACTGCTTGGCATGGGCCTCAAAAGTTAAAAAGATAGATTCTGCAGATTAAAAAAGTTTAAAAGATCCTCTCCAAAAGTAGGGAAAACTCCTGAACTGCAGGAAATACAGAACATCTTAAAGGGCATTCAAAATTATACTGAAATAGATATAGATATGATGGACTTGATTGATGGTACTCATTCACTGCTGCTATAGACAGACTAGGAATTAGCCTCTGATTGCTGGATTTGCACACCTCTCACAGTGGTGACTTATCAGATGTGGGGATCATGAGTATTAGTTGTAAGTATTGTTAACTTTAGTAACTCCATGTTTGTTAAGTTTCTCCAGTTTAGCAGGTGGTGTGTTTCCTTTGTGGAATTCCTGAAATTTACAGTTTCTTGTCTCTGACCTTCAGATGTGTGGTTGTCCGGGTTACTACTACCCACGGTGGGTTGTTTTTGTTGAGCCTGTTTGCTCTTTTCCTGTGTGAACTTTCATTTACTATGGTAACCCCATCCCATAATAGTTTGTGGTTTTTTTGCTTTAAAAGGCCGACGCTTGCCAGCAATAAACGTCGCCTTGATCAGACTCGTGTCTTGGCGTCCTTCCTTTCTCTCTGCCCCATCTCCACCCCGCTGCTCTTTCAGGTTTGAGGCACTGCGGGACAGTGCTCTGCGTCGCCGGCTCGCGACAATCAGACAATTGTCATAATGATTGTCTGCCCTTAGAGCCAGTAAAGCTTACTATGTAACATCCTTTGCTCAGATGCCCATTAGATGTAATTAAGAATGAGACTTGCTATCTTGGTATCTGAAAGTCTTAGCTGTCTACACTGATATTGTTGATTTGTCTTCTACCACTGTAATTACTATACCCCATATGGAACTTCCTCTGTGGAAATGATGTTGTTAAGGTGATTTCAAAGTGTTCTACTGGTTTATGTGCTCTCAGGATCCTAATTCCCAACATGCCTGTCTATACTCCTTAAACTAAGAGAAAGATGCCTTTACAAATTGCTACAACAAATGGTTTGGTGAAAAAACGGGGGGACCCAACCCAATTGTCCTCCCCATATTAACAGGATTGGCTGTAACAGGGAGTCTCACTCTAAGTGCTATAGCTCTCAGGTTAGAATAATAATGGTTCATGGCTTTGGGACAGGAGATTAGAAAAGATTCTAAAAAAAGCGTGAGATACAATTCAAGCTTTAGAAATTCAGTTAGATTCTTTAGCTAATATAGTATACAAAATAGAAGAGCCCTTGATTTGCTCACTACCCAAACAAGAAACTTGTCTGTTTCTGGGAGTGGAAAGTTGTTACTACACAAACAATATTTTAAAAAAATAATTAGATAAATTAAGAGATTGTATTTGACTGCTAGGAAAAGAGTTTGGTACTGAGGACCCGACATTCAATTTTGGCCTAACTTGTCAGGATGGAGAGCTTGGGTCAGATCCCTCGCAGGACCAATTATTGTTACACTGCTTCTTCTCATGTTTGGTCCCTGTATGGTAACATGGGTATCAAAACTCATACTAGCCAGGTGTGGTGGCACATGCCTTTAATCCCAGCACTTGGGAGGCTGAGACAGGAGTATCACTGCAAGTTCAAGACCAGCCTGGGCTGCATAGTGAGTTCCAGGTCAGTCTCAACTACATAGTGAGACCCTGTCATAAAAAAACAAAACAAAACAACAACAAAAAAACCTCATACATCAGAGAATAGCTGTTGTTCAACACTATCAGATGTTAACTATGTGGAACAATAAAAATTGGTATAAATATATTGAGGGGTAAGGAGTTACCCCCCAAAACAAAGGGAGGAATGATAGGGAAAACTTTAATAGTGAAAACCTAGGAAATGTCACAATGTAAAGTAACTTGTGCTCTTTGCTCTGTTTAGTTCAGAATTAACCAGCACAGGAGGCATCTAGTCTCCCTCAAAAGTTTCCAAAGTGAGAAGAACCATTGTTAGCTTTGTTGACCAAACACGCTCCCTTCCCCCTGGCTAGAATAAGTAAGTGAATAAATCTTAAAGTAACTTCCCCTAACAACAACAAAAAAAGTAGCCTATAGGAATATTGTGTTTCCTTTTGTTTTGTTTGGAGACAAGAGGTCACCAAGTAGTTCAGGCTGGCCTTGAACTTACTATGTAGCCCAGGTTGGCCTAGAATTCCTGACAATCTGCCCACCTCAGCTTCCCAAGAGCTGGTATAGGTGTGTGCCACTACACAAGGTATAAAAAGGGCTATTTAAAGTTGCCCACTATCTCTGAAAAGAATGGGTTGTAATTCTGAAATAATGTCACCTTCACTTTTCTGCATATTGAAATTCCTTTCCTCTAATTAAACCAGCAAGTTATATTAGTTACCAATTATTTTTTTGCTGATTTATAAATCTCAAAGTCTAAGAAGCAGTCAATTAATTTCAGCTACCTAAGCTTTTACTTCCAGACTAAATGCCACTATTTATGTTCATCATACAGAGTCCAGATTTTGGACCCCCTGGCATACTGCCCTTGCTGCACACTGTCTCAACCTTCAGGGTCTCTTACTAGCCCATAGTTTTTAGAATCATAAAGTCCTAAAAGGTGTTATACATATTTCAAAACAATGACTATTGCCTTTTAAAAATAATTTCAATAGTGAACTCAAAAACCAACATAAGCAAAGTAATTATTGCTGAGACTCCCAATAATGTGAATAATAAGCACAAATGCCATGTTGCATCAAAGACGCCATACACCAGAGGACCCATTATATGCTGCTATTTATATGAAGTTCAAACATAGGCAAAATCCAATTTATCTATAATGACAGAAATCAGAATAATGATGATCTTTTAAAGAATATTTGGTTAAGAAATAATGCACAACAGGAAAGACTTTTGTCTCCCCTCCATGTTTTTGCCATAATGTAACTGTTAGTTCTGTACCAGCCCAATGTTGCAAAAGCCTTTGCCCACCATGCTTTTGCCATAAAATGTAACCTTCTGTACCCGGCCCAAAGTATCATAGTATGCTGTTCAAACAACGTAAATATTAGTAGTGATATTTCTACCTAAGGTTTCAACAATGTTAACTCCACCTCCAGGGTTTCCCACTTCTAGCTATGTCACAGGCTTAAAAAAGTTGCTCTCAACTTTCTTTCCCAACTGTATATGAACTCACTCTCACTACCACTTGGGGCTCAGAATTCAGAGTGATTAAAACTCTTCTGGGCCAGCTGGCTAATAAAAGGTTTTTTTTTTTCTCTCCACCTCTTTGAGTGGCTTTCCAATTCTGTCTTCAAATTGCTATAGCTGTAACACAGAACTGTAACACTTGGCTGTAAGGCTGAGCTGTCTCAGTTTCCTCCAAAATTTGTCAGTAGAAATGTCTTCTGGGGCATTGAAAGAGACCTATGTCAATATTCTTGCTCTGGGTCATGGTTACACTTGTGTATAGATTGGAATTCAGAGTGTACTTGAGTACATTTCCATATTCTTTCATGGAGGAGTAGTACCTTAGAAAATTACTAGCAATATACTTTTTCTTCCTGCCATTATTTAAAAAAATTGTTTTTACTTATTCACAGTGTGGTAGTTTATAATAATAAGATTTAAAGAATGCTCATGGAGTTTAAAATGTAGAAATTTCCAAATAATTGCTGTTCTTCCACAACTAATAAAAACTACCTGAGAACATAACAAACTCTATTCTTTAAGAGCAAAAGAAAAGACTGGATAGACTCAGCATTTCCAAATTCAAACTCACATAGAACCACACTTACTATAAAATGAAATTAATGGAGTTAAAAAACAAATTATCTTTTGTTTGTTTTTATTTTGTTTTATTTTTCAGCATTGGGGACTAAATTAATGGGGATGAATAAATGAGTTGTATCTCTAGGCTACTCTTTATCTTGAGACAGGGTCTCACTAAGTTGCTCAGGCTGTCCTGGAACTTGTGTTCCTCATTCCCTGGCTCCTGAGTAGCTGTGATTACAGACTTGAGCCAAGATGCTTCCACCTCTATTTTCCCATATATCTTGGTATTCTCATTAATGATATTTCAAAGAACTTTCCAGTCTCACATATTAAATAATTAATGTAAAAGAAAATATTATTGCTTAGTTTGGCATTGGTTTCTTCTGGAGCTTTGTTAGTTTTTAACCACAATAAGGAAAATGAGAGTTGTTGACTATTGTAATGGGGTCCTGAAAGTTCGAACTATAGAGATGTGCCACACTCTAAATTATATGGAATCCTTTATTATTATAGCTGACCTGCATTCCAGAGTGGTTCAAAAACTCTGAACGAAGGAAAGGCAGTTTGCAAGGAAGGTCCTTTTAAGGGTTCTTCTATTTGGGGAGGGCTCAGGGGGAGGAGGAGCACAAGTGGAATTTTACAGGAGCAGAACTTTGCTAAACTAGCAGGGGTTAGGGAAGTTTTACACAGTTTAGTTCAAACAAAGCATCACACAGTTTAAAAGGCAGTAAAGATAACACAGGTGCAGACTGCTCTACCAAAAGTTCACAAAGATAATATGTAGTTGCAGACTCACACAGGATGCAGGTGATCTATTATGTATTAACTGTGGGGACTCCCAAGAGGGGTGGAGGAGGGCAACCATCCAGAATCACTCCACTTTACACAAATGGAATCAGGTTGCCTATCACACTTTGAAATAGAAACTATTTCACTTGCAGTAGGATATACTGCTATGGTTTGGATGGGTTTGTCTTCCTTCCCCCACCAAGGGTTCACATGTTGAAACTGTTTCCACCATGGAGAGGTTAGAAGTGGTAAACTGTTGACAAGCAGAGTCTACAACAGTGGTGGTGAACCTATGGCTCCCATGCTACAGTGGGCTGTTTGTATCACCGAAAGCTTTAACAGATTTGCCATCACTGTCCTAGAGGGAGGTCACTGGAAGCACTGCCTTAGAAAGAATTAACTTAGTTGTCTTGTAACCCTAGTTAGTTCCTTCAAGGGAAGGTAGTTACAAAATGCAAGTCTGGGCACTTTCCCGGGTCTGGTTTTCCTGTTTTGCTATAAGATCTCTCCCTCTTCCATGTGTTCCTACCGCTGTGATGCGGATATGGAAATAATACAGAACCACCGTGGTAGGTCTTTGTTTCTAAGATCTCCTGATGTTTTTGCCAGGCATCAGATGTTTTGTTAAGGATATCTGTATTGCAAATGTAATTGTTCAAGCTACAAGATGTTACCACTAGATGTTTCATGTTTTGTTAATTCTGCCCTTCCATTCTGCAAACATGCTTACCCAGTACTTGACCCCCAACACCCTTCTCCATAGATTTAAGGTTGCTTCCATTTCTATTTGGGGCTCAGACTTCGGAGTGTGAACTCCTCTGGGCCGGCACTTTATTCCTCTGAGTGCAGTTCAGTTTCTCGACCTCTGGAGACCTTCAGATAGCTCTAACACTTGGCTGTAATGCTGAGCTGTCACACTTCACTATAACGTTGTAATCAGTCCTGAGTTTCTCAGAAGAGTCAAGCTAATGCTATCATCATGCCCTTCAACTTGCTATATTACCTATACTCAGGTATTTTGCTGTAACAATAGAAAACACACAAATGCACATATAAATGACTGATGTTGAGATCACAATTAATGAATGTAAGAAAACTGAAAATTGTACTATACAGAAGTCAGAGTAACAAAGTTTGTAAAGTAACAATGATAGATCAAAATAAATAGGAGTATGTATGTACGTACATGATGTAAAGGGCAAAAAGAATAGTAAACAATTTTTCTAAATTATAAGAGAAATAATTCATAGCTAATACTTAAATGAATATTACTTATTAAAGGGAAACACTGCATTTTTCCTTTAGGTATGTCCATGTTATTTCTGATAGCAAATTACATTACCAATTTAAATTTAAAAATAAGACATAAATGGGCCTGTGGCAGGACATAAACATATTTCATTGAATGCTGAATAAGCATATTTTTTCTCTTGCAGTCCCAAAGAAAAATACATGTTGAGAATATATAAAAGGGAGTGCAGAAACTACTGTAATCTGCACTGAAATGAACCTTCTAAACAAACTTCTAATAATATTAATTGGTAACACTTAATGAATAAAGTTAAGAAAGCCTACATAAAAAAATATCAGCTTAAATCTAGGTCAAAATCATCCCAGCAAAGTCATGGTGATTTTAGGTTTATTGGAAGTATTGTTTTGGTACGATTTTAACATGTTGTTTAATCCTACTTTAACATTTACAGCAGAAAAAAGGCAGCTTCCTTTTTGGATTAACAATCATTAAAAGATTTAAGTTAAATTTGTGTGTACCAGTTACTGGCACAGGTAAAAAACAGAAAAATGCAAAAACTGGAGTAGAAAAGAAGGAAAGTATATGGTGGGGAAGTGTGAAGTTCCTTTAATAACTACTCTAGATATACTCATGACATGAGTTTCACTCTACACCCTAAGTCAATGATAAACTGATACAGAAGTCAACTTGACCCTGCCAATGAAACTCACCAAAAGTAACATGAAATGTGAAAAAAGTAACCCAAGTGAGTAAAGTCCAAAAGAAATACATTTATCCAGAGCTCTGAGCTTGTACAGTATATTAGAATGACCTGCAGTAATAGTTAGTTAATGTAGATCTAACCGTTCAGCATCCAATTAATTGCAACTTGAATTCAGCTCCTAAGTATCTCCAGGAAGGATATTGTCTTCCAAAGAAAGCTTTCCTCTTTTATTTGCCTTATTCATTAGAAAATTCATATTACTTAGCACTAAATCTCACTATATAGACTTGAATCTCTTTAATACTCAATTAGTTCTGTCCACAGTTAGGAAGCAATGAAAAACAAAAACTGCTTTGCCTCTTTCTTTTCTTTTTTTTCCCAGTACCAGTTATTGACCTCAGGACCTTGAGCTTGCAAGGCAGGTGTGGGGCAACTGAGCTAAATCCCAGCCCTGATTTACCTCTTTTAAGTGACAGACCTTTACATGTCAGAAAATAGATACTAAATCTTTTGTTCTTTCACTTTTACTTCTGATATTTATTTATCATTTTCATAATGAATGCCTTTTGCTTTTCTGCTAAGACTGGCAGAAAATGACACAGTTGAAATGTAACTATATAAGTGGTTGCAGCTTTGATTGGCTCACCATTTCACTCAGTAATATGCTACGTGCAATCAATGTTTAGACATATATCATACAACACAATTTGAAAGTACAAAATTGAAAAAAAACAGAATAAAATTTATTTAATTTGCCAAAGTTATTTTGACGATTAAAAGTAATTAACATTTTAATACAAATTCAAAAAAAGTAACTGAAATATGGGGTTTGGAATCTAAATACATCACCATTCAACATTTCACAGACCTTGTAGGTCAAATGCTTTCAAAACACAGCAATATTCTTCATAATTTTGAGGGCAGGAAAAAAATCCTGTTGTGTTTCATAAAAATGCAAAAAGGTGGCCACATTTCCTTCGATGCATGAATAATGTATGATTCACAATGTTATTTGCTAGACTGTCTAATCACCAACATCTTTCAAAATGTCTATATAAGCTTTAGCTCATTAAGAACAAACATGTATCTGTATAAAAATATCACATACCTGTGACAATTCAGAATAATATTCTGCAAAATATCAATGCGCACATCAAACTGCCATAGGTGAAACAGCTTTTCTGCATTTCCCAATAATAAAAATATTGTGAAAAGAAACACAGAAGAATTATCTCAACCTCTCACATTCAGTTTTAATCTAAACATTCAAACTAAATCTCCCTTTCAAAGCAAACCACACACACACACAATTTCAATATTCAGAGGCTATTATACCCTTTATAAATAAAAGTGAAAAAAATTCAGGTGCAACTTGAGAGGCTAAATAAGAAAGTTTTAAAAGCTGAATTTCTTCTCTTAGAAATGTTTTATCTTAGAATTTCCCATGATTTATGAAAAAAAATGGTGAGGCAAAGATTACTTTATCCAAGCATAAGGTTTCAATGTAGTAAGAAGAGAAAGAAAACATAAAAGGAAAAAGTATCTCAGTTTCTCAGAAATAATTAGTAAAAACAAAATATGATTGTAAGTTACAAAGAGTAGTTATTTAGGATCAAAGCTGTAAAAATGTAAATTTTTTAAATTACCTTTTTTGTACTCTATATTTTATCTATCAGAAATACTTTAGTTACTTTCAATAAGAGGAAAAAGATATAAAACAGAAGTTAGCATATATAGTCCCCTTTTGTGGTTTTAATTTCCATGTTTTCAGTTATTCATAGTTAAGAGCAACCTAAAAATATTAAATGAAAAATTCCATAAGTAAATTTATTTTGTTACAGTGTTGTTGTGGTTTTTGTTTGCTTTTAGAGTGTTTGTTTTTCCCATGTTGACTACTGAACCCAAGGGCTTCCATGTTACATCCCACTGAGTTGCATTCCAATTCTATTTATTCTATTTTACTATTAGATATTGTTAACTACTGTAACTAATTTATAAATTAAACTTCATCATATTTATGTATGTATAGGAAACAAGTGTATAATGGGTTGGGTGCTATCTGTGGTTTTAAGTTTCTACTGATATTTGTGGAACATGATCCTGTAGATAATGGGTGACTGCTGTAACACTGTTAGATCTAAGAGACTGACTGATCTATTTTAATGTCGTCACTAAAAATGAAACTATTTTCCTTCGTGTTTTTATTCTTATCAGATAACAAAATATGTATTAGAATCCCTGCAACTTATTTTTTAAAGAAAATACTTATTTTGTATCCTGTTTATATAGAACATATATCTGAAGCACTATTCCATACCTTCACTGTAGAAGTAGTGTTAAGAATTGAGAAAGAAAACATTAAGAAGGGCAAAAACACAAGATGTTACAGGAATACAGATAGGGGTTTTGAAAACCTAAAATAGTCATACCACATTCCTTTATTCACAGTAAGAGTGCTACAAAATTTGCAAAAATCTAACATATGTAACTTATGTGACTATCACAGAATTACTCTCCATAATAAATTTTAATAGATTTGTTAACAAATCTTATTACAAAAAACAAACAAACAAACAAACAACCACAAGCCAGCCCTTCTGCAAAACAGCCTACCAAACCATTTATTTCTTTAGGAAAAAATGACAACATAGTTTAGCTACAACTATCTTTTGTTTGTTTTTGATTTTTGAGACAGGGTCTCATTATGTAGTTGAGACTGACCTGGAACTCACTGTGTAGCCCAGGCTGGTCCCAACTCACATTGATCCTCCTGCCTCAGCCTCCCAAGTGCTGGGATTACAGACGTGTGCCACCACGCCTGGCCTACAACTATCTTTTAAAAACGCTCATATATCTGAACTACTACAAAGGACAAGTCCTTAACAACTTGATAGACTAATCTCACGGTAACATTTTTCCAGAATCAGTGGATGATACAAAGTGGGCTATATTCAGTTATATATTCCGTTTCTGGATATATAACTGCTGGGAGGGGTGGAGCATTTTCTCCATACTAAGCACAGAAATAAAGTCAACTTAATTAAAAGCCATAGAACTTGAATACCTCAAATCCAATAAAATGAAGTCATACAAAATAATTTTTCTTGATATCCTGTATCATCAGACTTTTTTCTCCTTTTCCATCTTTACAACCATTGGAAACTTCAGGTATAGTCCCAAACTTCTTGTAAATCTAAATGTAACACCCTCCTTGTTTATGCAAAATGAAGTCTATTTTTTATGTTGACTATCCTGAGTATATCCTCCAACACACATTCCTGCAGAACATATTACCATTCACATGAGTACTTCTCCTATGCTTTGAACATATTTGTCTTCTTTTTCACTTACCATTTGCTCTGGCCAGGTCATTCTCCTCTCTCTATACATAAGGCTTCCCCTATCATTTCATTTTTAGGTCTAATCAAATACCATGTTCTCAAAAAGACTTTTCTATTCATTTTTTTTTCCCAAAACAGTGTCTGTCTCCAGTCACTATCAAATTTCTGACTCAGCTAGGTATTTAGCTCAGTGGTGTCGAGCCTTCCTCACAAGCACAAAGGCCTGAGTTTAATCCCTGATACCAAAAACATTAATTAATAAATAAATTTTGGACTCGACTCTGTCGTTCTTCAAAAAACTATCACTTCTAAATAGTGTTCCCTGATACTGTTTTCTACACATACCACTGTCCTGATTTACTGTCTGAGTCTTTCACTAAACTTCATGAGGTCAGAGGTTTGTTAATTACTAGATCAAGACTAGGAACAAAGCACTCGATGAATTTTTGGGAATAAATGAATTGTCCTTTTTTAAAATTATAATAGTGAATTTTATATGCCAGTATTGACAACATGTGATATTGTAAGTAGTATAATTAGACAAAAATATAAATTTTAATTATAAGTATTAGCTTTATTTTTATTAATATAACATTCATCTTGGGGAACTAGTATATATGGATGGATTATGCAGCAATGAAAGCTTCCAGAAGCAATTATGCCACTAACGTTAATCGGTGGTTTTTGGAGACTTATTGCTCCAAGACTGGTTTCAGCTTCTTCCTGTTCTCCAAACTAATTTCAAGTCATTTCCATGGCCAGGCCGGGAGTTACTTTGAAATGGTTCCCTACCTTGCTGAAAACTAAGTTTCTAGATCTGTGAATAATAATTTTTACAAGTCATTCTTCTCTCTAATGTTGTGTTTCAGTTGTGCTTTTTTTTTTTTTTTAATGCTGCTTGTCTTAAGAAAAGCATACCAATCAGAGGAGATACCGACCCATCACCTTTTAAAAGCCCAAGCTGCCAAGTGTTGTATCTTCACAAAAGATCTCTTAGGTACTAGCACACTTTGCTGACCATGAAATATTTCATTTTTTTGCTCACTCTAGGACTTGATACTTGATGTTAATGAAGTATTATTAATAATAAATAATGAAAAAGATTCATAGTCTTGATGTTCAGCATTCAAGTTATCATCAGTATATATGCTTGCATCAGCAACATTTTTATAACTTTAAATGCCCTCATCATGCACATATCCTCTTTTCTCAGCAAAGTTACCCCAAGGGTGCAAACAACCAGTCTTTAACTATCTCATAGGAAGCTTGCTTCAAATATGAAAGTGCTTATTATTCTGAAGAGCCAAATGCTCTTAAAAACTACTTAAGCAAAGAAGCAAAAGAAACAATATGTTACATTTGTCACTTGAACTTTTAAATCTCAAAATGTCAGGATTTTGGATTCCCTAAGTAATATTAAAAAATCATTTTCCAGTCACCAAATCATAAAAATTAAAAGGTAGAAAGCAACATTCAAACCAGTGAAGGCTTTGCTTCACATTATCAGGAAAACTAAGACTCATAGTTATTCATGAACTTCAAAAATGAGAAAAGTGTTCACTTCTAACCACCCCACAAGTGAATTTCACTTACTATAGTAATTCACAAGTTTGTTCTAATTATGGAAGTACAGGGAAGATGAAGTTAAAAGTCTGCACTCTGATCTAATAAGGATGATATCTTTATAAGACAAGGAAGAGGTGTTGCAGCTGTCCTGCTCTACTTAAGCAGAGAAGCATCGTAATAGGACACAGTGATAGGGCTCCCTTGGGTTCTTTGTGTTCTAATCTTTGTTTCTTGTCATAACTAACAACAACCTGGAATTCTGTTTCTAAAGCGAAAATGGACTCCATTAAATCCCTCTACATTTCTTGGATGATTTCACCTATATAATGGAGACCTTGGCAATTATGAGGTGATAGGTACAATAGACTCAAGGACTTGGTTTTGTTTTCACTTAGCAACACTCCCACCAAAACACCTTATTGGCCCAAAAGGGTTGGGAGTTAAGAGTATTACTGCATATTTTAGATGCTGCAAGCATTTAAGACTTTTAAAGACATAAGTTACATTCTCACCTATGTTTTGCTATATGAAGAACTGTACTAACAAACTGAAGGCATAGGATGTCATTAAGTTGTAGGAGTTCATACAATAAAGAATCATGAGAAATTAATGGAAAAACAAAGAGAAAATAAATTCTTACTTCATACCTTACAATTCCCACAAAGAACAACTGCAAAGTAAATTTCCTGAAATAACATTATGTATTGATCAAATAAAAGAATCGCTGTGTTAAAACTATGGTTGATAACTCAATAAAATGTATTTTGTTGCCAAAGGTTTATTTATAGTTAGATTATGGTTAATAATTACTGTATTGTACTTATTTAAAAGTAATACTTGTTTTTGAAAGATACCTAAATGTACATCAAATATACAGAAAAGAAAGAAAATATGCCATTCAAATTTCAAAATTGACATGTCTTCGTTTTTCCCAAATTGAAGATCCACTAAATAAATTTCATTTATTAGAATAATATGCCCATTTTTTAAAGGTTTCCACTGGAAAGTGAAAAACAGCAAACATGTTGGTGGGCAAAAAAGGCACTAGACATATTTTGGGCAAAGTATGTTAGGGTATTATGTCTATATTTTGGGGAAAGTATTTTAGAATTTACCTGGTCGTGGTTAGCAACATATTTGTTTCAGCCTGTTTTGTTCATTTAGATCCTCATGCAAAAAAACTGATTAGATGACCTCTTATCACAAGTGTTGATTAAGGATTTAATAGCATGCAGTGTCTTGGTAGTCTAAAGGTAAAACAAGCCAGCTAATACTATACTCCATCTTTTTAAGACAGGAGATTGGCCAGAAAGAAAACAGTAAGGAAAAACATTAAATAAACAAGTAAAAGGGCCAGCAGAGTTAATGAGGAATGGAGAGACAGGAAGTCAGTATGCTGCCTTCAACATTCTATGAAAGTGCCTAGTAATGAAACAGCAGCAATAATGAGGGCAGTATAAACATAAGTTTGCATGATTACCATCACTGAGGCCCTTGTAGAATAATTTTATGAAGACAGTACAGACTTCTGCTAGGAATACATTACACTGTGTAAATGGAATCTTTTCTGTATTGTAAGAAGGGTGGTTCAGTTTTCAATATAAAAAACCCAGTAGGCTGAAAAGAATGCACTATGAGCTGAGCAAAAATTATGAAAAGTTATTTTAATAAATAAAGTATTGAAAATCATATGAAAAGCTGCAGGAAGTCAGAGTACCACTGATGCTAGACATAGGAGAAAAATAGCAAAGGAAAATGTTTCTCTCTTCCAGTAAAATAATATATATATGAGTTCACTAAGACAAGTAAACAATGACATATGCTTAAATGGGTATTGTGATAAAAGCCAATTTGTGATAAGTTCTTTCCGCACATTTTAATTATGTTCTAAGTTATAAATGAAAAATTGTTTTAATCAATTAGAAGTTTGGCTAACTGACATGGGAAAATAATACGAGTCACTTGCTACAAGTGGAAACACACTCAAGAATAGCATTAGGAGGAAAATCACTAATAGGTAACAGGAAATGTAATTTCACTCACACACACACACACACACACACACACACAAATGACTTCAGGAGAGGTTGTACTGAATTGAATTCTCCCACAAAGCATAAGAGATTCCACTGACTCACATACTTTTTTTTTTTTTTTTTTTAAACCAAGGCTAGAACTCAGGAATTGGAGCTTGCAAGGCAGGCTTCAGAAACACTGAACTAAATCCCCAGCCCTGAGGTGTTCAATTTTGCAACCTGTGTAGCCACCAAGTGTGCACTCTGTAGACAAGGATATAATCTTTCTCTTTAGTTTCCTTAGGAAATAGAGGACTCTGATCACAAATAACTGATTTGTGAAACTCAAGTGAAAAGAGCTTAGACTGGAACCAAGATGCTCTGTAGTTTTTATTTTTAATTTCGTATCTACTTTCTCATACAGTTCCATTTTCCTACACTGCCTCTCACACTATACCATACTGTCTTTTAAATAACAGAATACTAAATGACAGTCACTTTGAACTAGCATGATATTAAAGCAATGTGTACTACCAAGGATGGAAGACATAGCTACACAATTATATTTTATTAATCTTTCAAAAATATGAGAAATTATTTCTAAATCATAGTTAGTCCAGAACTAACTTATAGAAAAAAAAGTATACATCATAAATATTTAAAATATATGTGGAATATAAATAACTGAATTACTGAAGGAAAAATGAGAAATTTTAAATGATAATAGAAATAATATAGACTATTATGATAATTCAACTTGATTTTTCTTTCTTTCTTGTACCTCGGATTGAACTCAGGACCTTGCATTACTGAGCACCTCAAATTCATTCTTATAATTTCAAGAATTAAACTCCTAAACTTAAGGAATAATACATCAAACACTCAAAAATGTTTAAGTATAAAAAATAAAATTAAAGCTGGGTGTGGTGGCATACATCTATAATCCCAGCACTCTGGAGGCTGAGGCAGGAGGATCACTGTGATTTTGAGACCAGCCTGGGCTACACAGTGAGTTCCAAGTCAGCCTCAACTACATAGTGAGACCCTGTCTCAAAAAAAAAAAAAAATTAAATTAAATTTAAAAAACTATAAAATCTAAGCAATTTGAAATTCCACAGCATGTTCTGAGGTTTCAGTTGAAACTGTTTAATGTTTGAGATGTAAAGTTGCAATTTGTGTCAAGGGCTATTTATACTCTAAAATGGTCACTTGCTTATCACAGAATTAACTTACTTCACATATCACATAATATTCTTGCTACTTCCATTAAAAGAGACATAAAAAAGAATGACTGATAAACTACATCATATGAAAAAGCTTCTCTAGTTCTAATCAATAATAATTTAAATTCTGGATTAGACACCAAATAAGTAAGATGAGTGGGAATATTATCAAGCCTGAAAACAACCTGCTAGCAAAGCAGTACATGTTATGCTAAAAAAATTAAAGAACCACAGTACATTAAAATACCAGTCTTCTCTATGAAATATAACCTAAGTGTGAAATAAGTACTAAGACACATTTTTCTGCTTCATATTAGTTTTAAAAAAACTCTTGAAAAGTGATTGACACTGCTAAATAGCCCACATTGGGTTTCTTCTATACTTGAAACAATCCAAGTACAAGGACTCCATCTATAGCAGTGGTGCCAAACCTATGGCACAAGTTCCATAGTGGGTTGTTTTATTATTGAAAACTCTAAAAGCTTCCCCATCACTGATCCATTGTATAAGATAGCAGTAAATTATGTCATAAAATCCAGGTTAGAAGACAACTATAATGATTATGGTATTTTTCCTGAACATTAACAATGCTAAGTGGAAATCAATTATAATTACAGAGACAATGAATATTAAACTAATTAGCAAAGTCAACTGATATACAGGAATAGTATTTAATACAGAAATTCAATATTATAATATATATACTATGTAGTATATATATAATATCAACTATACCAAGAAAAGCCATTTTAAGAAAAGCAATTTTAAGTCTCTTAATGCCATGATTCTCAAATCTATTTGCTTGCTGCAAATATTTGTCAAAGCAGATATTTTTAAAGGTTAAAAATACTTCTTCAAAACTCTATCTTTATGGAAGTATAATTTTTTATTTTAATCTATATATTGGTTTTTACTTTTAAATGTAACTAGAGAAACTCACGTAATGCCTACCTAAATAAGAGATTTTAATTTAAATAGTTATAATGGTATAAATTTACTAAGTTTTGTTTAATGGGAAAGTGGAAAAATTCCAGTTAAACTGCCAAATGTTTTGGAAAAGTACACATAGTATTATCTCTGACTAATTCTGTACTCTTTGCTTAATTGCTATTCCAAATTCTTCCAGTATTATAGAAGATCTTTTAGGAAGCTGAGGTGTTATTCTTAGATATGATCTAATTTATAAGTAAACTCACATATTTTGTTCCATTAAATGAAAATATAGCAAAATGTATAATGGTTCCTGCGATGATTACGCCTAATTGTCAATTTCACCAGATTTAGAGGCTACTGGAGACATGAATGGATCGTGAAGGTGCCTTTCTGAGAGTGCTGCTAGGAGGTGAGGCCCAGGTAGAGGCAGGTTACTGGGGGTTAGGGGTATGCCTCTGAAAGGCATGTCTTTTGCTGGCACACTCCCTCTGAGCTCTGCTTCCTGGGTGCCATGAAGTAAGTAAGTTTGATCTCCCACACCATTCTATCAGGATGTTCCTGACTTGGTGTTAGCTGACCATAGAATGAATCTTCTGAAACTGGGAGCCAAATTATACATCTCTTCCTTTAAATTGTGCGTGTTGGGTATTGTGTTCCAGCAGAAGAAAAGCTGAACAATATAGATCTTTAGAGAGAACACACACAATTAATATTATACTAGATATCTGAATCTTAAAAGTTCCTTTTAAAATTGTGTGTGTGTATATATATATAATATATATGACAAATAAACAGGAAGTAAGGAGATGTTCAAATATTTCCACAAATTACTTTTCCCGCTGTATCAAAAATATCTTAATAATGTTCTAATTTGTTTCATTTATACTGTAAGTTTCTTTTAGTTCAATGAAAAAACAGTTTTTGGTTATTTTCTGTTTGTTGTAAGAGGAAATTTTTTTTGTCTGTGTCTTGTACTCTGAATGACTACACAGCATATAACTATTGCTATTCTCTTATTGTTAGGAAATTTTGTTTTTTTTCATAAAATAAAAAATTATTTTAAAAGAACTAGCTGCAGGCTAGAATTCTCCAATAGGGTATAGTTTGCCAACTTCGGAAACAGATCAAAGAGAGGAGAGGAAGGAAGGGAAGAAGCAGTGAGAAGGACAGGACTTGAGGGTAGGAAAGAAAAAAAATCAAAGCATATTTAAGAACCCTGAGAACAAGTAGTTGTTCCTGAGGCTGACATTATCTGTTCTACTGACCAACTCTGTCAGGCCCTAGAAAAGGAACAAAGTGGTTTTAGAATTTGTTTTTTGTTTGTTTGTGTTTTATGACGTTTTAATGCTGACTGAAATTTTGGCAGCATTGGTACATCAACATAAATAATGAAAATATTGATCTTCAGTAAGTACCTCAAGAAGACTGACTTACCTTAGCAATGGATGAAATATCACAGTAATATTTCTGGCTCCAGGTTTGCAAACAAATTTTGTTCCTCCACCTTCAATTAAGTTGTCATCAGGACCCCCTTATAGAGAAAAAAGATAAATGTAGCTCATTGGAACATTTTACAAATACATAAACTAAGCCTATCTGCGTGACTGTTACACTGTCAGAAGGATGATTTGAAAACAAATTGTCTTCAATATCCAAAAATTATTTTAAATAGCTTGATCCAGTCTTTCTCACTTGATTAAACTATGAATTACAATGTTCACTTGGGAATTAGAAGATGAAAAGAAGCCTAGTAAGAATAAATAACATCCTAAAATGAAGAGCACAGGTTCATAACTCAATAAAAATTAAAATTTTAATCTCTAGTCACCAGTCTCTAGCCGAGACAGTAAGTAATATGAAACTTTAGAGAAAAAGTAAGTGTCATTCAAAGTTGTCTGCTGTTGTAAAGACTGGAGCAGAGCCTCACATAAATCTACATGACCATATTTCAACAAACTAAAGACCCTACTGACTGTATTTTATATACCACTAAAAAAAATCCTGTTAACTATACAATTGCTTTTTAAAAATCTTTATTTTTTCAGATCGGGAAGCTTTTTGTGCTTTTTCAATGAACAGAGGTTTACCATACATCTGTGATGCACATTCAATAAGGAAATGAAAGAAATATAAATTCATCATACCACACTTAAAACTCTATAATCATCTAACTCTTCTGAAAGACTCTGATTCAGAGTAGTCAATGTTCTTATTTTCTAAACTGTCATCTTATGTCATGATAAATGAGAGTATCTTAAAGAAGTGTTACACACTGCATCGAGTAATTTATTCCAAGTTGCTGATACCCATTCTGTAAAAGTATAAAGCTGGTATATCTTTGACACTGTTAGAAGATTTAAACAGCCGATGATCCCATATCAGCCAGGACTTATATTCCTTCCATTGGAGGGTTATAATGCAAAAGGCTCACTCATAATGAATTAACAGCATTCACTAGGACTATTTTCCAAAGGTAGACAGCGATTTAGGGGCCACTCATTTAAGATACATCCTAATTTCATAGGTTAGAGTGTGAAAGATGTACGTAATCTTGGATTTGGGGAGAGATGCTTCAACTACTACCCCAATTACATTTCTCTTCACTAAATGAAAATCAATTAAGTGAAGTAATCTTTTGAGACAAAAAAGGTGGGCATGCCTGACTTGGCAAGCCACTTGCTCCACTTAGGATAGAAGAATGCCTTCAGCTAGTAAGTGCTGTCTAGTGTGAGTTGAACTATAGGGCTGGCACTGTAGCTTGGTTGTAGAGTGTTTGCCTAGAACAACTAAGGCCCTGGGTTCAATCCCCAGTATCACTGATAATAATAATAACAAGAATAAGAACAAGTAGTTTTAGTAGGAGGAGGAGGAGAAAGAGGAGTTCAGATATAAAGATACCGCTTTTTAAGAAAAGGAACTACTCCAGTACCATTTCAAAATGGGTGAATACATCTTTTAACTTTGATGTTCAATTTGAAAGCCCATTTGACTCTCAAACTTATGTTCTTTAACCTAGCTAATACCAATATAAAAATGTTATTTGACTTTCCTTCTACTATGTTATTTGTTAATAGTTTAAGATCTCTAGCAGGAAACACTGGCTATTACTTTGGAGATATCTTTTACACTTAAAAATTTTCATTTATTTCATCTAAATTAAATTTTTTCTGATTATAGTTCCTTGCATGATACCAATTACCAACAAATCTTATTGATTTATTATCTATCATAATAGTCTCTGATGGATAAGGAGATTGACATGAAGCTTCAGAAATGAATACCCTGGATCATGCAAACTTCCCAGGAAAATCAGTCTAAATAAATACCACCAGGATTAGTTTTTTTTCTATCAACTAATCACTACATAATTTTTCTTAATTATAATAGCTGGATATGGTAGTGCATGGCTCAAACCCCAGCATTCAGAAGGCTAAGGCAAGAGGACTGCTAAGAGTTCAAGACCAGCCTGGACTATATAGTGAGACTGTGTCTCAAATACATATGTAGAGAGCCCTAAAATGTTTAATCTAAAATATGCTTTAGATATAAAATTTTATATATGTAAATATTTTTATATAAAATATTTGATATATGATCGCATTCACAGCTCTTAATCCAAAATCATGACCTGTTTCTCATTTGAAAAAATTCATCCTGTAATACCATTTTAGAGATGTTAATGTCCTGCTAAATGTTACAGTTAAAAGAAAAGCAAAATGAAAACATCAAGACTAACAGAGACTGGGTGTGTAACTCAGTGACAAAGCACTTACTTAGCAAGGAAAGGTCCTAGATTCATTCACTTCACAGTACTCTCTCCCCACCCTCCAAAAATCCAGCGCAAACATTATTCCTTTAATAAAAATCATCGCAACAGGTCACACAGTATGGTTATAAACCAAAAAAACAAACCCAGAACAAATATATCTTCTTTATCAACATAAAATCTAATCAGAATTGAATTGCCAAGGACATGTGTATTGAAGAAACTAGGTTATATTCTGAAAACCAAGAGCAGCCTAAGTAATTTCCTATGAGGTAAATACAAAAAATAATGCCTTATTTTACTTAATGCTAACATATCTTTATGAGACATATATAAGGTAGAATAAATGAATATCAATGGTTTCTGAATATTTTAGTGTCTTTGATATTAGATGTTCAGTAATTCAATTGGGACTTGATCAGTCTCACTCCAGACAAGCTACTGGTCTCTACACACACATTGAAAGCATAGTTTGCATGTCCACATGTTGCCTTGGCCAGACAGAGGACTCCCATTTGCCTGTCTCTCTATGCCTACCAAACCTTTAGACCCCACGTCTCCCCTCTCAAAGCCCACATTTCTTTTAACAGAAACTTTATCTAAAACAATCTATATGAACCTTAAAGTAGATCACTTTCATTATTGTTATATGGTTTTTAATTTTCACTTAGCTTTTCCGGTGAGGAAGGTAAGTCACTTGAAAGTGGCTATATATAAGCAGACATTTGCAGAATGCATGAAAAAACAGAGACTTAAATGGTTAAAATGTTGTTAGAATTAGATGAGAAAGAACATGTGAAAGGCCTTCGCAAACTGTCAAAAGCCTAACAAGGGTAAGCAACTCTTCCCAACCCCTAAAAGTGGTAGGTATGCTCATTTGTTGATGATAATATAAGGAATAAAGATAGATTTTAAAAAACGCATGATACAATACCAAAAAAAAAAGCACCAGAGTCACTAGAAATATCAGTTATAGAAAGATTTTGCTAGTAAAATAGAGATTTGAAAATATTACTACCATTGTTTGTAAACCTCTGCCAGCTATATTAAGATGCCTTGCTAATTGACACAGTGGGTTTGAGCAAAAATAAAAGTAAAATATGGAGAGAAATTCTTTTTAAAAAGACTCTTCCCTACCTCAATCCCTCACCAAAAGTCAACAACAGGAACTTCATATTCATTTCCATTTTATCAAGTGTCAGCTATGTTACATTTGATGTGATTTCTGCTTTGCCAATCAGAAGTTCAAATCTAACTTACAAAATGCTACGTTATGAATATATCCCCTAAAAAAAATGTGTTGGAAACTTAATCTTACATTAAATGGTGTTGGAAGGAAAGGACCTATGCCGTGGCCTCATGAATGGATTAAAGCCATCATCAGAGGAGTGAGTTGGTTATAAAAGGCCAAATGTGAACTCCTTTCTCTCACTCTTTTGGCCCTCCTACCATGGGATGATGCTACTCCTTACTGCTGGATCTTGGGCTTCCTACCTCTCCACTCATAAGCCAAGAATTTTTTATTCATTACAGACTATGAAGACTGAGATATTGTGTTACAGCAGTACAAAATGGCTAAGATAGTAAATTATCAATAAAGAGCACCAGCCAATGAAAATACACTCGAAAATAAAGTTATCATGACCAAAAGTCAAGGCCATGGCTCAAACACTGTGAGATATTCTCTGGTGTTTTCATTGTTCTGGCTGAGAAACAAAACTCACCTTTCCTCACATGCCTTTCTATCTATCATCAAGTAACCCGAGAGCCGCTATCATGAACATTAAGGAGCATGTTCTCAATCCTGAGAAGAGCACTGACTGGATCGGCACATCTCTCTCTACCACCCATTATATTTATAGTCTAATCTCAGCCAGGAGAAGACAGCTGCCAGGCACCAGACATAATGCTGAATAATGCTGGATGGTTGGAATGAAAGGAAGACTAACAATGGCATTTCAAGTAGAATATATAGTGTGAATGGAGAAAAAAATGTCCCAGTCATATATCCTGTTTTTTTAAACAATGAATCATTTGACAGGCTCTCCCAGATTACCAGCAACAAGCACTAAGGCCACCTGATGACTGTGGGTTGCAGGCTAATGCCTTCCTTCAGAATTCATTTATTTTTAAGACATTAGCATCTACATTTATTTAATCCTTGATTCTATTCAACTAGGGTTTGTTGTTGCTGATAACTAACACAATCAACTTAATAGAAACAGAAACAGAAAACCAATGTATCAGAAATAAATGGGAAGAAATGTTCTCACTGAAATGATTCTGCTACAGTAGAAAAATCAATAGGATTTTGTGGTCGTAGATTTGGTATTATTAGTAGTATAAGTGTGGTAAAGTTATTTAAATTCTCTAAGCTTCAGCTGTCCCAATTACATAAGGATTTGCAATAAACTCTCAAAGACTTGAGGTGATGTTTAAGTAAAATAACACACACAAGGGTATTCAGTATGGTGTTCAATATGCAGAAAATATAAAATAAATACTTGTTACTCTTCTTCAGAAATATCAATTAAGGATCTCAATGATTGTATCCCCCACAAACACACACACCATCACAGGACTAACAGTTAAAGAAAAGTTCATTTCTTAAAAAGTTATTCATTTTACTTTAGGCAACACAGGAGTAGTAGTCATTAATGAGACCAACTTTATAACAGATGAATGAAACATGTCTGGGTTATTTGTTTGGTAACATTATTTCAGTGACAGAATTAGAAAATTGCTGGGAACACTTACAGCATGACAGAATGAAATAAGCCTTTCTCCACACTTAGTTTTTCAATTAAAAAAATCAAAATCAAATGTACAGACATTAACATTATGAAGAGCCTGTGCCAAGCACTGTACTTAAATGAAAATAGTATAGATTTTGATGGTGGCTTTGATTAAGCTACAGAAAGCAGCATGATCCCTCTGGCATTTTTAATGTGTACTGTATTTAAAATTGGTTTTCCACATAGTAAAAAAACATAGTGAAGTTGAAATCTCTTGAAGAAAATATTTTACTTCAGAAATATACAAAAAATGCATGCATTAAAATATATATATATGAAATGTTTGATTGCATCAATAAATAAGGTCCATGATTGAGCTAGAAGCCAATTGAATGATCTAAGAGTTCCTTGAATTTTCAGCTGTCACCTTGACAGAAAAGTTCCTTTGGATTAAGTTCTTGATTATGCGTCTATTCTTAAAACATAAATCACAATTATGACCTTACTACTGTTACTAAAATCACCACTAAACTTGTATCAAGGGTCTATGCATGACTCTGAGATTTGGTGCTAAATCAAGAAGAAAATAAATGCAAAATACTTATCCTTACCCTCAAGTATATTACTATTAGAGTGAAGAAAAATCAAGATGGTATTGTTTTGCTATTTTTCCTGAGAATAAAAGCCGGTCACCAAACCCTTACACGAAAGGTTCCTCTTCCGGACTCAACTCATACCTAGAGTATAATTACTAACAACACCATTTTGTTCATGGATGTATCCTTGTGCCTGAAATAGTTTCCAGCACATGATAAGCACTCAGTAAATATTTCTTGAATAACTACATGGTAAACAAATGAACAAACAAAATAAAGAATGTCTTTTCGTCAAGTGAATTCTAACTAAATCATGCAGGAATCAATACTTGTGTTTTTTACATGAAGTATATTCTATGAGGAATTAAGGTTTTAATAAAGGGCTGAGACAGTGTACTAATGAAAATATTATGTACAGAAAATGATCTAATAGAAAGAAGCAAGTTATTCTCATTGTAAGTGAAGTAAACAACTTGCCAAGGTTTCATTTGCTCAATTGTAGTTTATTCTTTGTTAGCTCTAAAACTATACTACAGTAATTTAAAAAGGTATCATGTATTACCAAGTTATTTACAAAGGAAAAGGGTCTAATTTTCATCAAATATCTCTTAGGAAACTAGTGTCATGCTGGCTGTTTTATATAAATTAACTCATTCGATCCTAATAAAACCATAAAACATATTATTCTATGACACAGAGATGAAGAAATGGAGTCAGGAGGCTGAGAAGGAGAGGGGAAATGTCTTGCTTAAGGCCACACACATAGTAGGCTTAGTATTTAAACTTGTCTTCTCCAAGAAAAAAAAATTTCAACTATATATCTACCCTATTATTTAATATCATTTTATGTTCCCAAGGAACTCAGAAATTGAATAAGATGATACAGAGGACAGTGATATAGGAAAATTACAAAATAGCACTAAACTCTGATTTTGTGGTAATAGGACACATAAAATGTATTTTTCCAGAGAATCAACACTAAATACAGCCGCTGCTTCTTCTGGTCAATATATAAAAAGCCCCTTTAATTAAAACCCATCAGTGGGGATCAGGAGAAACCATAGTGTCTCTATATAAAGCTATCAGATAGGTAGTATTTCTGGGGAAACATATTTAATGGCCCAAAAGATACAAAAATGACACTTTCTTCTCTAATACAGTCCCAGAAGTGAGAAGCAGAGCTCTCCATTTTCCCATCTCTCCTGAGGAGCCAACAGTGGACATGACCACCTCCCCCACCTTCACCTTCAAACTCGGGAGTAAAGGATGCTTGGAAGCTCAGGAATAGAAAAGGTAAGCAGGCTAGAAAGGGTTGAGATCTTTTAGGGGGGAATTTTGAAGAGTTTGCCTCACTTGATCCCAAAAACATTGATTTAAAAATATTTTTTGCCTTACTCCTTAAAAAAAAAGACCCAGGGATTAAGGGAGGGAGGAAGAAATAAAAAATGAACACCCTTCCTTTGTTTTTCTAGTCTCACAGGCAATTTCCACCTTCATAATTACCTGAGGCCTCGCATAACATCTTAAAAAATTTTGGTGACACACAAAACGCATGGAGCCCCACAGAAATCATCTTGCAAGTATTAATTTTAACAACAAAGTAAATGGGGCAATAAGGGAAAACATGGTTTAAAAGTCTCCAAACTTGTATGACAAAACAAGTAGTCCTAGTATGAAAATGAGTACAGTGGCCAGCCCACCTTCTGCCCTTCCTCTCTTCCTTCCTAGTCTCTTCCTTCTTTCTTAAAATCTATTTTGAGAATCACGAGTGTGAACCTTGGACTAATACTCATGAAATACATTTCCGCCCTGGCTACACCAAACACCCATAACATAATATGAACATAAAAGCCCTGTGAGAAAAACAAGCAATATTGGTGAGTTCTTTTGGTACTCCAAAGTTATAGTAAAGTATGAGTGACAAATATCACACAGGATGCCATTCTTCCCTTTCATGGGTACTGAGAGTCAGGGTCAAGAGTCCTTTTTGTGGTATATGCAGCCACAACAATTGCTGGTAACTGAAACTTGTCATCATCCACCTTACTGAGTAGAATCATGTCTCCTGCTCTACATCACTCCAGTAACTGTATTCTGAACCAATACAAAACAATCAAATAAACAAAACCAATGTTTTCTTCGGCATTTTGTCAGTATTTTCATCTTATAGAATGGGAGTGGCATGAAGAATCAAAGACTGAGTCTGGAAAGCTGTGTAAATGTATGCCTAATGATATGAAGGCTTATGGTGAACAGTGATAAACTCAAATCATCTTTCAAGGAATGGGAAAAAAATATTGATGAAGAATTCCTCCATAATCCTTTTCTGCTACCAAAAGACCGAGATAAAATATCTGGAAATTACAGTATCACCATACAATTACAAGAATATTCTAGAGCAGAAGTAAGAGTGAAAAAGAGAGACTCAGAGCCAGATACAGAAATTGATCTGCCAGTTAGGATAGAAAACAATGAGAAAAAGAATTGAAGGTTATTGTAGAGAGAAATTAATGACATTAAATATGGATGGGTGGAACCTTGATGAGAAATTACATTAGGTAGGAAAGGGCTTGCCCCAAGAAAATGGAGGAAGCTGGTAAGTGAAGACCTCTATAAAGTCAGTGTACTTATTTATGGCTGGGGCTTTATTTATTTATTTACGGGAGGCTGGGCTTAGGTGGCTGGAATTACATCCTCATTTTCCTGGTCATCACAACCAGAGGATCCCATCTCTGAATCAGCAATGAAGATGGGGAGGAGTAAGTTTGGTGTTTGCTACCTAAAGAATTATGTAGCAGCACAGTTTGGGGATGATGGTCAGACAAAGAAATGAAGGAAATTCCAAGATTTCATTTCAGAGGAGGAAAAAGCAAGTTCCTTTTGGTACAGCTTAAAATCACTCACAGGTATAATACATAATGAACAAAAAGAAAGCAGAAATTAAGGACTACATAATGATGAGTTATTATAAAAATAACATATATTACATGTTTTTGAATAAAAGAACACTATATAGGGGTATGTGCAATAGCTTGCATCTGTTGGAAATTACCATGTGAGCAGACTGCTAGAAGGCAAACAACACATCTGAGTTTTACTTCAAGTAAGAGCACTTTCCTTAGATTTTTAAAGACTATGAAATGATTCTTATAGAAGGTATAATGTACTTTCATACTTTAAGAATTAAATATAATCTACATAAAGAGTACATTTATTTTGCCTGGTATTTATTTTGTACTATTCTCTTGATTAAAAACAACAAAAGAGGACAAAACAACATACACAGTTCTTTATTATCTTACTAACAATAAGCCAAAAGAAGTTTGGGTGGACAAGATTATATAGGAACAAAGAAAAATGAAACAAATTTTAAAGTTAATATTAGTTCATCCAGAACCGTCAATAAAATGTGTTTATCTGGAGTTCTTCCACGCTCATAAGTCAAGAAACGTCTTATTAGTAGGAGTAACAATATTTCTATAATGGAGTCAAAATGGCATGCTCCATAAAGAGCAAAGCAATAAGATACAAGCCAATTAACAAAAGATCTAAGTCACTGCATGTATGTGTATTTTCAAATGGTTGATCAATAACGTACAAGGGAACTTTAACTGGCCATCTTGGAGGAATATTCCTATCTTAGTGATATTATTCTCCAACTCACTTCATTTTAAGGCTATATAGGGAGATTACATTGATCCTTTCTTCTTCCTTTTAACTAGTTTTTACTGTTTTGGATCTACATATATTTTAGTTATTGGTCAATAAGATCTAGCTCAGAGTTCTCATATATGTAGCTGAGATCCCCTATCTTACTTATCATACATTTGGTTTCTTTTAACATTCTTGCATATATAATTATATATCTATATATATATAAAACTTCATTTTAATGGCTGAATAATATTTTAATATATGTATATCTGGCATTTAATAAAATGTTCAAGAGCTGATAAATACATAGTTTCAGTTTGGGATTATTATGAAGAACACTGTTATGAACATCCATGTACAAGTTTTTGTGTGAAAGCATGCTTCCAATTCTCTTGAATATGTCTACATCTAAATTGTCAAAAATTGCAAGGCTATTTTTCAAAGAAGCTATATGCTAATACTATGTGTTCTGTTTTCAGCAAAGTGACTAGCTGTCTAACAGAAAAATGGAGCTAAACCGAGTTGGAGTTAGGACAGCGGTCAGAAAACAGAGAAAACAGTTAAGTATTCTATCCTCCAGAAGAATTCTTTTTCACAAATACTAGCTCCCCAAACTATTTCCTTTAAGTGGCCCTGTCTGTTTCAAGGGTGATTGAGGAAGCATTGCCAGTTACAACAGAAGATGGCCAGACCAGGAGCATTTGGGAGCTTGCCAAACTGGGAAACTCTCTGTGCCACCTGCAATGTTCCAACTAAGAAGCTGTACTACTTCATCATCCACGATTACAATAGACAATAATATTTATCACTTCATTCAGGTTTCAGATTGCAGAAGATTTTACTGTTTGCTGAGGAAGCAAATCTTGATAAAGCAGAATGACATAAAGGATAATAGAATACAGTACAATGAAGTTCCCAAATGAGATAAACCTGTCTTAATGCTGACCTAACATGTATGTTTGGCTATTGGTGTCTTCCAATAACGGCCAGTTGGAGTAACTTGGTGATACAAATAAACATCTAACTGAGAACAGATGGAGCCCATCAATCTTATTTTGTCTATGAAGTGGTCTACAACAAAGCTCACTGGAAATGATTAAGACATAACTAGCATATATGGTGTTGTTTAATGCTTTTATTGTATTCAGACTCTGAAACATACTTAAATGTAAGTTCTCAATGTTGGAAGGAACTATGTTGAAGGCATAAACATAACAGGTACAAGGTATAATAAACCAAAATGACTAAAGAAGTAAGGAAGATGGGAGACTCTTTAAACACAAATTTAGAGTCAAGATACAAGTTGCAAAACACACAGTGGCATTGAGCTTACTGACAAAGATAATCAGTGCTGGCATACAAACTCAAACAGCATTATTTCATGGCTCATTGGAAGCATCTGGATTACTAAGGCACAGGTGGCTTTAAATAACTTTAGCAGCAAACCCATAGTCACTCTTCAGGTTTCATCAGTTAACAGTCAAGCTTTCAAGTTCCAGGCCGTATGGACAACAACTCTTCCAATATTTTCATGGAATTAAAAATTAGTCTTCTAAGCCAGGTAAAGATGAACCATGACACGATCAACAATCACAATAAGAAGTAGTTTAGACACTTTTTTTTCATATATAAAGAATATAGGAATTTATATTTGCTATGTTCAACAAATAATTAATAAAAATATTTTTACAATCTAGCCAAAATGTCCACTCTGCAGTTCTTAATGTCCAATACTTTTTACCCAGTAGAAATCTATACAGTAAGTCCTTGACTTTTGAACACTTCAAATTGTGAACAATCACATATATGAAAATTTGTAGATGCAAACAAGTTACAGAAGGAGCTCACGTGTCTACCAGACATTGTCACTTTATGCTGCGGTGTGCCTATTGGACAGTGTGATAGTGCGTGGTAGCACAGTGCTCAGAGACCAGGCTGTCCAGAAGTAAGAGGAAAAGAAATGGTGAAGTCAAGGGGACGGCTAGGAAGCCCAAAGCAAAAACAAAACTGGAAACAAAAGTAAGAATAATTCAGTGACTGGACCAAGGTGAAAAGATGGTAGACTTGCTTGTTCTTATACAGGAACTGTTAAACCACTGGTATACATCTAAAGAAGGTCTTGATCACTGCCCTTCACTAAATATACAGTAAGTTCAAAATCTGCCATCCAGAATACAATTTTTCCTATCTCCTTTTCTTCACATTTGTCTGGCACACTTATACTTATCCTCAAATTATTTATTTTCTATTTCATTAAGTCATGACTATTGTAAAAGCACATACCTACAACTATATTATTTTACATTTTGTTTTAGCCCCAAATTTCAATTTTGGGAATTCACTCAGAACCTCAAAAATATTATAATATGGGAAAACTTAACATTTGGCAACAAATATATATTAATCACAGAATGGTATATTAACTTAAATAAAATACTTAAAATGCAACATAGAAATGAACAAATTAAATAAATACATAAAAATGCAAATATATACGTTTACACACATATAACTGGAATACTATATAGACAATTTTACATGTATATATGTATATGTATGTATATATGTATACATATATATATGCACATCCACTGTAAAAAGATAAGAAAAATATAAAAGGCAGAATTTGTTATGGCACAAGTTTATGAATTAAAATCACATTGCAAACTAGCCAGTATTAGGGTTCAATAAATGCAACACTGAAAGTCCTTGCTGATCTGTATCTGTTATCTTTCACCTTTGCTCAATCATGGTTCTTTTTACTTGTATGTATATATAATGTATGTGTTTAATAGATTCACACCCCATACAAATTTATCTGCACTCATTCTTTAGACTCAGCTTTGAAGATGGGTTCTATCAGAAAATATCTGCACCAGTTCATGCTACTCCACCAAAGGGAACTATCAACTTTAAGCCCATTTTGAATTAAACTCGCACTTTAAAATTTTGTCATGTAATCTAAACAGATGAATATTTTAACAATTAGGAACTCCCTGAGAATCTCTCTTCACTTCAGACTGCTCCAGGGAGGCAAATTTTCTTACAGTCTTTTTCAGGAGATACGGAAATTATAGGAAAGGGATACTAATTTTTAGTTGATCCATCCATCCAGCTACTTTACATGGAGCTGTGTTGTGCGGTACTTTCTGTTAGACTCTCCAGTTTGCATAGGTCATGGGATCTGTTTGTATTTGCCTTGCCTTAAAAGTTCAGTTGGGTTTGGCAAATCACCTCAGAGTGAAAACTGCCTTTGGTAATAACTTTCTCCACTATCTCCCTGCAGTCCTTGTTTTCCTAGGGCTTTGTCTCACAGTGATCCTAAACATTATTGCTAGTTCATCAAAGCAATTTAATGCATGTTTAAATGTTTTAGCTAGCATTTTTTATTTTTCATGGAAAGATCAATGAAAGGACCAGTCCTAGTATAAGAGGCAGCTTAGTTACTTAGCTGATAAACAGGCAGCTCACAAGAAACAAGGCCACCATGGTCAGTCTCACTGATAGGGGAGCTAAAATAAGAATAGGCAGTAGGACGTTGTCCTGTAAAGAATTTCTTCAAGTGAAATGTAGTACAACCTCTCCCTATATCCAGGGCTGAGTTTCCAAGAATAACTGGTTTTCTTTGAGTCCTAATTGTTCATTTGAAATCCCCAGAGCCATTTGTGATAGTTGACCACTGACAACTGAGCAAATTTCCAGACTATGTTTATGTGTCAAAGATTCTCCATACAACAGACCCTTTACAGAACAGTCTATTAATGACTTCACTTTTGGAATTCAACTATTTCAGTGCAATTATCTTTGGATTCTACTCAGATATTCCTATTACTGTTTATTTTTAATCAGTTCCCACAGTAAACCTTAGAAAACCATTATAATCAATTCAGGAAAAATAATAAATTAATAGAGTGGAACACAGATTCTACCTTAAATATTAACCATTAACATGAAATGGAGAAATATAATCATTATATGATAGCATGTAATTTAACATAGGTTATAAAATCAGATCTGAGAATAAAGTTCTCCAACTTTGATAGCAAATAAATTTATAGCAATAAGTAAGCAGCTTAGCTTCTCTCTCACCAATAAGCGTGCTATTGAGAAACCCATTCAGCTATCAGTTTTGATTTCCTAGATTATAGAATTTCATTTACAATATATTTTCTTTGTCTTTTGAGGGACTGAATATAAAAGTAGCTCAATTATCACAGGAATTTATTCTAATTATTATTATCATAGAAATACCATAGGCAGTAATTCTACTAGGATTTTAAATGAGAGTGAACTATATTTTTTGTTTTGGTATGTATTGGGAAGTATAACTGGTAACATTTTTCACTGACATTTTTATATGATCCAATTATGATTATTTTTATGCTTTTTTTCTTTTATGGGAAACATCTTAGATTCTGATAATGATTATCACAAGAATTCCCAAGGCACAGAAATAAAAAAAAATACACAAAAAATCATGGCAGGTCTATGAAATTTTAGTCTGAAAAATATTTTAAATTATTTATTCTGAAAGATACCTCAATTTTAAACAAATCACCACAGTGACTGGTTTTCGAAGAAGTTATTCTAAAGGAAATATATTTAGTAGTCAAACACAATTTCTTTTTATTAATAATTTATAATCAATAACAGTGTCTTTGTGGCTAGGAATGAGCTCATGGTAAACTAAACATAAAAATAGATATAATTATTTATCAAGAAGTTCATGCTATTGTTAATATATTTAAAGACACACCAAAAAATTACAAAGCTATTATAAAATATGGTAATTTTGCCTCACAAAAGGCAAAATTGTTCCTCTTGAGTTTTAAAACCTATTTATATAATCACAATAAAATTCAAAGGGTGAAGTTACAGTTGTTACGTAGAGAAAATTTTACATTTTCCTTCTATAAGTAGCAAGATATTAACAATATAAGAAAGGAGACTGGCAAAGATAACACATATATAGAACTTCTATCATTGGTATTTGATAAGTACCACATTTGCTGATGGAAAACAGTAACTCAATCACAGAACAAAGGAGCTACTTTCCAACATTTTCTAAATACATTATATAAAATTACTGGTAAAAATCTCCTCCTGGAATAGTGCTTATCTTTTGTAATTCTTTAAAGACTGGTTATTCTGAGTTTTAAATGTTATTTTTAAAAAGTCTAAAATAAATACAAGGGTTTTATTAAAATGGAATGAATAAAAGAATCACTTGTCAGTTTAACTCAGAAGAAAGCCACCATGGGCTGAGGTTACCCACAAAAATCCTGGGAGATGGAATCCAGGAAAAGCAATTTAAGCCTAGAAACAATGGTCAGTGGTGCACAGCTTTAGTGCAAACATTCTTATCTCAACAATCATGTAGAACCCTAGCAATAGAGCGTCAAGGAGATTAGAACAAAACTGGAGAGAAGAAGATTAAAATCAAATATATTCAAAAAGTATTTATTAAATACTAACCATGTGCAAGTAATTTACAAGGCCCTGACAATAATATCAGCTTTTGTTTGCTCTCCTGAAGTTGACCATATTGTCAATGAGACTATTTGCATAGTGTAAATGACATCAGCAATGACATAAACAAATACATAACTGCAACTTGTCTTCCATGTTATGAAAGATTAAAGCAGAGTGTCAGGAGAGACCCTGATGTCCCAACAAGTAACCAAAACCTCTCTAAATAGCTACTAGGGACTAAGTTACTTCGAGGTCTGAGAATATCTCCCATTGCTTACCCTGAGCCCTGAAAGATGAGGAGGAACTGGGTTGTAAAATCAAGAAATGTGAGTTCTAAGCAGAAGAAGAACATATGTGAAGCTCTGGGCACACTCAAGATACTGAAAAAAGTTCATTGTGGAAAACTAATGAGGAAGGAGGGCGAATGATGAGCAGAAGCAAGCACAATCATATTACATGGGGCTTTTGGGTCTTATGAAGGAAATAGATTCCTTTATCTTTAATACACTGGAAAACTATTTAAGATTTATAACAGGGGAGTGGCTGGACTTGAAATGTAACAAAGTCATGTCTTTTGAAACTTAAAATGATCTGATACATTGATTTCCTTAATTTTTATCTCCTAAGTCTTTAGAATGTCTCCTTCAAATCTCTCTATGAAGCAAATTGCAGAGTCTGTATTTTCTAGGACAGCTATGAAACAAAGGTGAACTGACAAAACCCATGGCTTCTTTATGTAAATCTCACACCTCATTCCTATTTTACTGGCTGATTTCCTTGGGCATAAACCATCTAGCCATTACTACCTTAGACTCCCTCTCATAATATTCCTTACTTTTGTGCTCCTGACTCAGACCCACTTTTCTGCACTCTCCACCTCTTCTTACAAATATACTTGGTATTCTCTTGTAAACACAATTCTTCACTGGACTCTCTAATCCTATTTCCTCTGTCTCTTTGAGGCAGAAAAACTGTCAGACTAGACTGGATGGTATCCCAAAGCATTTTTCAGACCACATCAGCTTCAGCATTTCCTTACTAATTAAAAAATAAATAAAACCAATGCATTAGAGTCCATTACTTTGTGCTGTACCATGATATACAACACTATCTTCTTTTGATACCATTTACTAATCTTGGCTCTAGATGTAGTTTTCTTCTCCTACATTTGTCCAGTATCTGAGTTAATGACATCAACATTAATGTATATAGGCCTTTAACGGCTTTGACATTTTCACCTCCAATGAATTCCTTCATTTCATTTTAGTCGTTGCGATGGACACAAGTCAGGACCTTGCAGAGCCTCTTTTAAGGAAGAGGTTGCTTCAGCTGTGGTAAGTAGACACAGAAACAGCATCCAGCTCTCAGCAACTTCAGAGTCAAACCTTTCTGCAAGCCTCCTAACTGGAGGCTGAACCCTATCAGGAAGGCCCATATCCAGGGACAGAGGCAAGATACACGGTTCCAGGGATTTTTGGCTCATGAAAGACAATTGTAAAGGGCAATATCCACTCCAATGATCCGGCTCTGTTGGCTAAGATTTCAATAAGCCTTCCTCCCACCTGGCTTTTTCCTCTGCTGATTCCCACTTCTACCCCACTGTCTATCACAGGTGTTGATTCCCAACAGATATGTTACCCCTTTGTCTCTATTCCAGTGTCTGCTTCTGACATCAGCTACTTAAACCCCCTCAGTCCCAACCCACATCTAACATCTATTACTGCTCTAAAAAAAACTTCCCATTCTGCTGCAATCTTCTTTCATCTCATCATAACATCCAATCTACTGAGCCCTTCCTTTCATCCAATTTTGTTATCTTTTCTATTTTTCAATTCCCATCTTCTTCAGCCAATATCCCAAGAGTCAGCACAATGTCAAACACACTCTTACTATTTCACTATACCAGTCCAGTCTAGGAGACACCAATCCTGGAGAAGCCTGAAGGTATGATTTGAATCTAAATGTCCCCCCAAATCTTCATGTGTTTGCAAGCTGGTAGAATTTTGTGAATGCTATATTTATCAGTGGAGTTACCCACTGATAAGTTCATAGCTCAGTGTACTGTTAGGAGACAGAGCTGGGTTGGAGGTGAATTGCAGGGCCATAAACTGAAAGAGCGTATCTTTGTCCCCAGCTCTCCTTCTCTCTCAGCTTCCTGGCAATCATGGAACTGAACATCCTATCTTCACCCATACCCAGCCATCATCCTGTTTCTTCTTGGGGCCAGCCAAACATGGACTGAAACCTTGAATCAAAATAAGCCTCTCTTCCTTTAAGATGCATGTGTTAGGTACCATTTCTCAGCAAAAGGACTATAATAAAGGCCCCCCACATACCTGCCTTCACTGTGTTTATACTCAATCACTACTGAAGAGAATGCCAAATACAGCATACTGGCCAAATGAAACAGGCCTTTCAATATTGTCCCGGAATTCCACCATATTTCTTTGAGCAACTCCCTCTCTCGCTGTCTATGACAACTGTATCAGAACATTGACATTCTCAAACCCCATGTACCATGAACTGTGTCTTTACTCACTCATACTTTGTAAAGAAAACTGATGTCAACAAACTGAACATCCTTCACCTTTTATTTGTAGAAAAATAAGTATTCTTATACTTATACCAGCTTGAGCCTTCTTGGCATTTCAAATAAGGTTCCTCCAAACTAAGGTCAATACCTAAGAGTCTTAAAACATTTTTCAACTTATTATATTTTATAGCTTGCATTCAGATGTTCCCTGATGCCTCATGGGCTCAAAAATGAGGCTTTTCACAGGTGGTTGGATCTAGGGTGTGTTTTATTGGGATTAAGGGTGTATGATAACTAAGTTGGTTTAACATAGCTCTAGGTATGGATAACGGAAGGCCCACTCAGCATGTGGGTGGCTACCAACCAAAAGGCTTGTGACCTGAAGGGAATATAAAGGGAAAGGTGGAAGGCAAGCTGACTGCTGCCTCCTGCCTACCCTGCCATGCACTGTTTCTCCTTTGTCATGACCCTCTGCCATGCTGCTCTCCCTTGGAACAAGCAAGATATGGACTGAAATATCTATAAACTGTAAGCTAAAATAAATTTATCCTCCTTTAACTTGTGGGTGTTGGTTATTGTGTGTCAACAATGAGAAAAGTAAGACATTGTAGAAATAAAAATATACTTGCACTCAAAACAAGCAAACAAAAATAAATAGCACACATTAAATTCTGACATGAATGCAATATTCTTCAATGAAGTATGACTATAAAGTATAAGACAAGATCCATAAGCCTGATTTATTTTTTCAATATCTGTTTCTTATTAGTCATAACATCAACAATAAATTACTTGGAAAATTTGAAATTTCAGAGTAACAAAAAATATAATATGCAATAACAGAATATAAAATATATATATACATACACACAGAAAAATACATTTTATATCTATATGAGTGGTGGGTCTAGATATTCAATTCATACAATACAAGCAAGTGATTTGGTCTAGAAGAAAGTATCTTTACCCTGTGATGTGAATCTCAATTGGAATTGTATCTCTACAAGTAGGGTAATATTAAAGTCACATTTTTGTTTATTAAACATTCTGAATCTAAATTATTCTCTGATGCATAATCCTTTGGAGAAGCAGGCACTACAGTTCACCTCTGTGAGATCATAAAAGTCTTTCAGAATGTTATCTACATTACTGATTCTCTAAGCAAAAGTTTACACATAATCTGGTGTGTTCATAGCCTCAAGGGCAGTCTCGGGTATAAGAGAATTAGTAGAGTTTCTGGGGGCTACAAACAAAGTAAAATGCTGAAATCAAATTCTAAGGAAACTACTTTCTCTCTATATGTCTGACCTTGGTTTAGATACTTAAAATTTTCCCAACTTTATGTACTTATCAATAAATAGCAAAGTAATATCTTCCTTGCCTTAGAGGATTTATTCTAAAGAACAAATCTGCATGAACAAATGCTACTTATTATAACGTAGGAACAATGTTACGGGTTTTGCTAATCCCCACTATTAAAGAAGCTATGACACGAATTCTCAGAGAAAATTAGGTTTAATTCTTATAGCATTATTCTAAAGTTTAAAATACAGCAGAATGAGAAATGTTAAAGATAGAGGAATGGCGGTCAAAGAAGGAATGTGATTACTGCCTTCATATATGTGAAGAGGTAAACTATGAAAAAGAAGTTAAGGTTATTTTCTATGGTCCTAGAAGACAGTTATTAAGACATACAGATTTTAAACTTGAGTTGGATAGGAGGAATGAGATTTACTGCAGTATAAGCATGAAACAGCAACCATAGTCTGTAACAATTTATGACAAATTTAAATAAATAAAAGGGCACAAAGATTCTCAACAAATGGAAATAATGTATGTTTGAGGATATCACACTGATTGGATCATTGCATATTATACATTTAATACATGTAATGAATTGTCACACTGTACCCTATAAATATGTATAAATACTATATGCCATTGGAGAAAAAAATTTAAAAGGCAAGTTCAGCTTTATAGAAGAAAAAGTGCTACAGATTATAAAAGCATGAAAAACTAATAACTATTTTAGTATATAGTATCTTCCTTATAACTTAAGTACTTTGTTTTTCCTAAAAGGGAGCTGAATGTCCATTTGTCATGGTATCATACAGGAGCTTTAAAGCATTGATTATAAACTAAGAATCAATTTTGACAGTAATATTGTGGGATTTCACAAAAATGTCTTGGGATTAAACCTACACATACTAGTAAGTCAGAGACCATCACCAAGGGTTTTTATAGTAGTCAACTTCTTTAAAGAATTCACCATGATATCCTGTCAGACTCATACAGGATCATAACAAGGAAATTAGACTTATAACATGTCTAATTATATCTAGTTATGTCTAGCTCCATCAAGAACAAAAAATAATATAGCAGACATTAAAAAAGAAATGATTATAAAGGAATGTGAACCATGTTTCAAAAAACTAAGAGGATAGAAAAATACAGAAGCATTTATGTCTCACTTTTAAGTAAAAAGTTTGTCAGGGACTATAAGCACTGGTAAAGTGGTTAATATTAAATAAACCAATTCTAAGAGGGAAGGGAGCCCTGATTTCTGTGGTGTAAAGATTCTCCCTCATGGTCAATTTCAAGTATAACATAAAGTTCTCAGAGAGATGTGACAATGAGCTCCAGGGAGCCAGTTCGAGCCTGCTCTGACACATCAATGAGTCTATAACTATCCTCATGATCCTTACTGTATAACTTTACTATCACCACTATCCCCCAAAAATCCATATATAGGGTAATTATGTTGTTTCTTTAAATACAGTTTTTTTCCTGTTTTTAGTTCTAAATCTGCTTTCCAGATATGTTAGGGTTTATGTGTCAGTGTAAGAGTTGCACTCACAGAAAATATTCTTCTATTAATGCTTCTCCTCAGCCCACAGCTTCATATTCTTTATGCTTAGCACAGAGCAGAGGGAGATGAGGGTGACTGCTACAGAGCTATTAAGAACCAATAATTAATATTTTCTAACTTGGTGCAGGTATAATATACCTGTGATTGTAAAATGCTACATTCGTAAGAGCCAAAAGAAATTCAGATTAAGTACTGAATCTATACCTAACAAGTGCACGCTCATTTTTAGTATAGAAACATTCTACACATGAAACAGTATAAAGAGAATCTGTATTTCCATACTGAATTTCACATAATAAAATGTATGTCTTTTCTATCATGTCCTCTTAATATGTATGTCCTAAATGAAGGCAAAATATATAGTTATATTTCCCAACACTTCCACTGAGCTCAGGGCAGTATTAATCAATTGCTGACATTGAGGATTTCTCAGACATCATCCTTATATTTTACAGATGGATATTCAGGCATACAGGAATAAAATGCTCATTACCTGGGAAGTACCTTAAAAAGTTTC
The DNA here is from genome assembly GCF_012274545.1 of Fukomys damarensis. Lineage (NCBI taxonomy): Eukaryota > Metazoa > Chordata > Mammalia > Rodentia > Bathyergidae > Fukomys > Fukomys damarensis. Next base: position 34,060,710 of record NW_022900916.1, read on the forward strand.
AGCAAAGAATAAAAAGAAAATTAAATAGGCAATAAAGTAAAATCTCAATAGCTGTGTAACTATTAAATGAAGATAATATGTAGAAGTTACATATATATGTATGTTTTGAAATAAAAGATACATGAATAAACAAAACTTCCAGAAACACAGGAATTGTATTTAACACAGATAAAACAATTATTCATTTTCTATGGATTCACTTCAATAAGTCTCCATAAACCTGTTGAAGCATGTTTCAATATTGTATTCATTTTCATCATTATTCAATAACTGAGTAACAAAATTTAACTCTCAAAACTAAAAGTACTTACTTAACACTACTCAGTCCTTTCGAGTGGTCCCCAACCCCACCACTGAGATTGAACCAAAATCACCAGCTATATCACCATCTATTTTTAATTTTATTTTTATTTATCTTGCTAAGTCAGTAAGGTGCCCAGGTTGACTGTCAATTTGCTATTCTTCTGCCTTAGCTTCCCAAAATGTTGGAAATACAGGAGGGCACTATTGTGCCCAGCTGCAGTACTCTTTTTTGGACAATACACAAATAACTATTACATATTTATAATATTGTCTTTGTATTAAAATAACTACCTCAAGGTAAACTCCTGCTTTCAGTCATTTTTTATTCCTTTTGTTTAGAACAAGCCTTGCAAACAGCACACACTAAGCCATAATTTAGGCTAAGCAGAAGGCCTGCTAGCATGACACTCAGGATGCATCATTACAAGTGTAAGGTATAAGAAGACCGGCTTAGGGGTGGCAGGCAACGGTAATCGACCAAAGGATTCAGCTGACTTAATATATGTTTATAGCACTTCTCCAAATACACAGCAGGCTGAAGACAAAACATCAAAATTGGGTACAATTCAGCTATGATTTTATTATAACTAGCAAAAACCTTCGATTTGGGCCCATAGCAAAATATTATTTTGCCTAAGTGCATGCATTTCATGTTTTAATATTTTATTTCATCTTCATTATCAGGGCTTTTTTAAACAGTCAAGTATGTTGCCCTCTTTCCCTAAGGAATATAACCATCCTGAAGGCAATCTCTCTTATCTTCTACTTCAGTAGAACACCTAAATTGCTAAGAGTGTTCAGTAGTTAGTGAACACAATAAATATAAAAATATATTGAGAAGGTAGAACAATTACTATAAACTTCAATGGATTAAACAAATTGTTAACCTGGATACAGTACCTTTGAGGAATATGAGAGGATATTGATTAGAATCATCCACCTATTTTACAAAGGAAAATGCTTTCGTATTCCTATTTTCCTTTTGCCTGACAAAACTAAGTCTCAAATGAAGCGTATTTTATATTAAACTAAAACTTCACACTCTATCTTAAAACAAATTCCCAGGAAAGTTCTACAATAAAATTCTGAATTCCAGTTGAAGTATACTCCCTGAATAAAACTTAATGTGGTACTTCAAAAAAAAATTTAAAGAAAAATTTCTAACTCCACTTATAACTTTAAAAGCCAATAAAGGATGACTTTAAATTACTTAATGATAGCAATTCTAGCTTGCTTTATTCTCCCTATCTTTACTTGGCAAATATTCAATCTTCAAAAGCATGCTTGTTTGTTTTCAAAAAAATCTTTAGGGCTGGATATTTAGCTCATTGGTTTTGCCACCTGTCTTGCAAGTGCAAGGATCCAAGTTCGACCCCTGGTACCCCCCCCAAAAAATCTTCTTTAATATTAGTTGTACACATGGGTACATTTTATATCAGTCTGTGAATAAAAGAGACAACATATAACATGTAGCAAGCACTGATGCAAATTCATCCATTTAATCTGATTTTCTGCTATTAATGCTTCTTATGAGAAATTTATAAAAAGGCTACAGTTTTATCTTCTTAAATATAATATTAAAATGATTAAAATGATTGCAGAGAGAAAATATTAAAATGATTACAGAATGCTTGTGGTAGTACAATTTTACTCTGATCATTTTTAGCTACAACCCCATAGAGATTTTAAAGTCTCCTTTGGCAACCTATAATCATTTATTTACTAGATTTTTGAGGTTGACGTTAAGAAATGAATTAAAACATTGTTATGCAGATGATGGTTTGCGACAATATTCTTCTGATGCTGCCTAATCATTTCTATTCATAATACTATCTTCCATAAGATCCAATGCCTTATGAATTCAAATAAGTTGTTCTTCAATGTTTCAAAACCTGATTTGTTAGTTGTTCACATTACATCTGCCTCAGAAAACTGCAATGTGCGCCTTTACTTTCAGTGGCTGCCAAGAGGTTGGGGTCCAATTTTCTTTCACTTTATCATTTAATCAGCTTGTCAGACACATGTGTTAAGTCCTTCTTTTCAACTACATAAACCACTTAAAATTCATGCATTTTTTAAAAGAGCAGACCAGTATAGCAAGAGCTTGATTAATGCATTTGTCATCTTCCATATTTACTAGTGTATCAAAAAAAAACTTTTTTAAAAAAGTCCTCGCTAGTGTAAACTACACAGAAGCTAGAATATAACAATGATGCTTGTCCAAAGGCAGAAAATAAATCATTTTATCATTAGCAAGAATGCATCTTATGATCTATAGTTAGAAAAAAGTGGAACAATCCTAGTGTCCACAAGTAAACTTATAGAATAATTTTGAGTGTATGGACAGTTTGAGGGAAAAGAGAAAGAAAATGGTGTAGAAGAGGCAAAAGCAAAGGAGACACCTATCACATAATCTGTATGGGAGGCAAGTGCTGATGGATGAGACCAATTTAAGCTCAAATGGCTGTAGGGAGAAGGTAAAGGACCGTTCAATGAAATGTTCAGAATATAAAAAATCTGCAAAGATGACCAAGCAAATTCAAGCACTTGACAGTGGAAGGAAATAGAGATGTTCATAGCAGCACTGAATGAAAAGGACTTGAAAATGCTAGATAACTAGTATGATATAATTAACTATTTTCTTCTTAAACCACTTTCTTCACTTAGCTTCCACAACCCTATACCTCTCTTGATTTTCATCCTAATATACAAGCCAATCCTTCCAGGGTTTTCTTCTTAATTACCCCTAATTTTCTGACCTCTTTAACATCAAGGGCCCCAAGCTCAACCCCTCAACGCTTTTGTGCACTTCTTCTACTCCACAGCTAACTTCATTTAACCTAGATGGCTTTAGATATCATCTAGATGATAATAACTTCTCAATTCATATCTCCAGCCCAGACCTCTCTCCTGATCTTTACTTGCATATCCAAGTAACTACTTGACACCTCTACTGGATTTCTAATAGGCACAACTCTCATTTAATATGCCTGACCAACCTCCTGTTTCCTGCGTGCCCCTTCAATCATCCTATCCTCAGAAAAAAAGGAGTAAAGTACTGATTTACAATACAAATGCACAAATCTTAAATACATCATGCTAAGTGGCAGAAATAGACACAAAGACTATATATTACATCATTTAGTTTATACTTAATGTCCAGATTAGGGAAATCCATACAGTCAGAAAATGGATTGGTTATAGCCAATGGCTGAGGGAAAAAGAGGGTGAGAGCGACTACTAATAGGTAGGAATTTATAAAAATGTTCCATAATTTGATAATGGGCATATTTGTACAAAATTGTAAGATAGTGAATATTATGGCAGATGATTTTTGTTGCATTAAAAATTCAAAAAAATTAAAATGATGAGATTTGGGGGACTTCACGTGTTTTTGTATTTCCAACATCTATAATATCATTTGACAGTAGTGGGTATTCTGAAATTCTGCTAAGTAACTGACAAATTCACATATATGCACAAGCCAACTATTTCGCTGTTTTCTTTTTTTCACACAGCAAATTTAATGCTGTGTAAAAGAAAACAGGTTAAGACCAGAAATCCTTTGTTCTATCCTGAAATCAAAGCCAAAAATTAATGTAAATATGCAACCAGAGCTGAATGAGAAATACCAAGTATGTTAACTCTTTAAATTCAAAACTCTCTTTTGCTAATGTTAATTTTAAGTATTTAAATATTTGCCTGACCTTTGAGTTTATCACAAAGCATTACAAAGCAACTTCATATAGGTCAAAAAGCACAAAAATGGTGTCCTAGTCTCAAGGACTTTATAATGTACAAAGACAGAAAATAAGCACATCCTAAAATTTCCAAAGACAAAAGAATAACAAGTAATGAAAATATGTAGAATTTTAGTTTAGTGACCATTGAAAAAACATATTCAATATATTCTTATTTTCTATAATATGAGCTTTTGTGGAAATTTAACTGTTAATTGGGTAGTGGTGGATATTCAAAGATTTTTTAGGAAAGCTAACAAAATAATACATCTTAGAACCTAGAAAATTATTCCATCTCAACTCCAACACATACAAACTTATTTCTTTTACCCAAACAATGGCTCTCATTTTCCATTTCCTATTGGTAAGAAAAGAGATCATTTGTAACAACAAGATTATTCCTAATGTGCTGTTGCCTGAGCTGCTCTGCTCATTCTAAGGCACCAAACACACCTGTCAAGAAGAAAGGCCCAGCTGAAGCCGAAATATCTGATTCCCTAGATCTCAGCCCGCCATATCGAATTCCTCAACCCATTCATCCATAATCTCTTTTAGATGGGTCTCTCTCCCTTCTCATCATTGCAGCTTTGTTTATTCTGAAATTCAATCAGATGAATTAGGCTTTAGGAAACATTCCCATTCCAGCTCTGAAGTCACATCAGAAACCCTAGACCCCGTGTTAATTTTGTTACAGCTTTTAGTTCTCGCATTTCAATGCATAATCATTTCCCCCTGGAGAGTGCACTGATATTGGCAAGAAAGCACAAGGGGCTGCCACACAACTCAATCACCAACAACAACCTAGGAGACTCAAGCCTCAGCAGACATTAGTAATCATTGGAAAACAGCCAGAACCTTAATCACAATTCTTTCAAAAACAGCCAGGGACTTCAAAATGCTGTTATTCTAGGATATGACCCTAATACAGTACTTAATCAAAGCCATTGCCAGTACATGAACAACCTGCAGACTTTAATGAAAACCAATTTCATAAGAGTCAGTGTGTCAGCATCATGCCGGACCCAATTTAGCAAAACTCCAAAACCTATACATACATGCACGTTCTATACACAAATTTGTTTATGATTCTATGTAGTACCTCTATCTTTGGGATAATGTATTCATACCAACATACATATGCATGCATACATGCATGCCCACAGACCTACACATTGCTATTTAGGATACAGTCACCTAATCAAGGTAATGTTATCAACGAAAGTACAAGAAAGAAGGAACCTGTAAACTGGTGACCAGCTGGGTATGCAGGTGCAGGATCTGGATTGGATTGCCCCCATGCCCCAGAGATGGTCTGCACGCTTTCTTCAAAACAGAAATTTGGGATAGAACATTTTCAGTGCCAAGCCTCTGCTGGCAAGAGAAAAAACTCCCAGATGTTCAGGAAGCCATGCAGCTTGATTTAACTCTACCACCAGCTCTATTGTTAAGCAAGGTCCTGGCAAAAAGGCAAAGGCCATGATCACACCTTGAGGTACAGCAGCTGCCGCAAGCTGGAAAAAGCACAAAGGGCTGTTCTCTATCATTATAGATAAGCAAAGCAGAAAAGTGCTGGTCTATCTTGTCTACTCTTTACCAATTCCCACAGCTTTTCCCTTCTCCAGACTAGAAAAGAACTGGAAGTGGCAGTAGGCAGAGGGCCAGGGAGAGAACAAGAGAGAGAGAGAGACTGTACTAAAATGTTTTAATCATGTCTATAGATTTCTACCAGCAAATGTGAATAGAATAGTGGGATATAAATACAACAACTCAGAGTGATTTACAACATGGAAGAATGAAAGGAAATTAATAACACTTGATTTTTGTCGTTTCCTTTTTTTTGGTACTGGGATCGAACTTAGGACCTTGCATTTGCGAGGCAGGCACCTTGCCTCTGAGCTAAATCCCTGGCCCTAACACATGATTTTTAAACTCGCATGTGTGTGTGTGTGTTTGTGAGAGAGAGAGGGAGAAAGAGAGAGAATTTCCTTGGACTATCCCAGTAGATATATTTATCAGATCTTTCAAAGAAGGGAAGCTCCTTCTAATAGAAACAACATATTATTAGTAAATACTCCAAACCAAGGATACCAATTAACATCAAAACTCAGCATTTCAATGAGTTAAAATTGAATCTTAGATTTTTACCCTTGAAGCAGCCACCTCCCTCACAGAGAGGTCAATAAAAAAAGTTTTGTTAAATAAAATATTCTTTGATTTTTTAAAAAAAATGTAGGACATTAACAAAGGAGAGGCCAGATAATAGATTTGGTATTTGTTTTATTCCCATATACTCTCACATGACAGTCTTTAGGAGATTATTCTCAGGACAGGTAAATCACAGTAAATCCACTTTCATATGTATATTGACATTTAATTGTATACTTTCTTGGCATAATTTACACAAAATTGGTACTTCCACAAAAGCTAAGAAAAAGGCTTTTTCATAAACATCTGTTCTGACCTGACCAGAGAAAGCTTTAAAATGTTAATAAGCCATCAGAGCTTTAAAGTAGAACTTTGCAAGAAAAGCTGGCAAACTTATAAAGATTATTTTCTTCTCAATCACAATTAAATTTGTGGTTTTTACTTCTTAAATTATAAATTCTTATAACATAAGAAAAAGATCCAGCCGGGCGTGGTGGTGCACACCTATAATCCCAGCACTCGGGAGGCTGAGGCAGGAGGATCGCTGTGAGTTTGAGACCAACCTGGGCTACATAGTGAGTTCCAGGTCATTCTCAACTACATAGTGAGACCCTGTCTCAAAAAACAAAAAACAAAAGGAAAAAAGGAAAAAAAAAAGAAAAGAAAAAGATCCATACATGAGTGTAAACTAATTTTTAATGTAACTAATTTTTAAAAATTATCTACCTTACTGGAAAACTCGAAACAATGATCCTCTCAATTAGTGCAAACAGAGGATCCTCTGCACATAGGTGATTGGGTAAATTGGCAATCCCACCACTGTCACTTTACTGAAGAAAAATTAAGCCAGAAGAAATAATGTCTTAAAATAATATCACTACTAAGGGTCCAAATTGCCTTTGTAGTCATACTCTTTGAAGCCTTACAATACTTTGAGGCAAAGTAGTGCTAACGAGAAACTCAAAATACCATAAAGTAAAGCACCTCACCTAAGATCCCTACAGATGGTTAGTGGTTTGAAACAAAAATGCCAGGTAATCCGAGGAATATTTGAAAATCTCCAAAGTCACAGATGTGTGCAATTTCTAGTATTTATTCTATAATTTGCTTGTAGTATGAAATTTAGGGGTAAAAATGTCAATGTGGTCATGAACTTTCACCTTGTAGAATAAGACTCAAACCTCATTCTCCCTATCTCATTACAGATGTGAAAATAAATGAAATAATAAATGATAAGAGCTATTTGCACTCAATTCAAATTCAAGGAAAAGATTTGGTTTATGCTCATCTATCTTAGAAACAATCAATAATCAGAAACAACATGGCAAATGTGGCTAGAAAGGCTAATTTGTTACTTGTCATCAAAGACAAAATGACACAGTATATTTGATGAAATACACTACATGAATATTACCCAGTAAGGTCTCCTCTTTAAAATAGCAGTTAGTCCTCACATCTTATTTGAAGTATGGTTGGGGCTAAACAGAAGCTTGATGAATGGTCCGTGACAATGTGGAAGAGGCAGAGAAAGATAAACATCAAGAGAAGAAACGTCAGGAGCATCCAGAAAGAACATGTAACAAAAAAAGATGAAGCCCATCTGTATTCTTCGGAAATTTTCTACTTCCTTCAAAATCAAAGGATGTGAAGTAGCCTCTTCATTTGGAAAGTCAAGTCTTCTACTGAGAAATGAAGCTGACCAGCAATAGTGCTGACCAACAACACAAAGTGAGCCACACATGTAATTGCGAATTTACTAGCAGCACCTAAAAATTATAAAATGACTCAGGTAAAACTGATTTTATTAGAATTTTATATAACCTAAAATAACCAAAACCTTATCATTTAAACATATAGTCATGTTATTTTACATTACTTCATAAGTTTTTGAACAACTCAATTCAGACATTGTGTTGTACTAAACAACTGATCTTATCTGTCCTTATCTGTCCTAAATAATCAAATAATATGTACTTGGGTTTTATAAAATTTATACTTGCAAAAGTAGAATCACATGTCCAAGTTGTTTCAGAACCAAGTTTTCAATAATTTAATCAGTAAGCTTTTAATTTAAAAAAAGTAACAATTCTCTTTCTCACAGTAGCCACATTTCAAGAATTCAATAGCTTCATCAGACTCACAACTATTGCCGCAAGCAGAAGAGCCACACATATAAGGTTCAGTAGTCTCTAGAACACTGAATATCATTCTACTGTTAATGGTAAAGCTTTCAAAAGGACAAATGGAGGTAAACGAAGTTCACCTACTAAAAAGTGAGCATCTGTTCACTAAGTATTTAGGTGATTAGACTAAAAGTGTGAGGCAGAAAACAGTTGAGGCTAATAATCACTCTCCTCTGATTTTTAGTCAAGCATCACATATTTAGCAAGATTATTCTAACTTGCAGTTATAGCTGTAAATTTTGGTCAGTAGGATACAAATGGAAATGTTGTATGGTTACTTAGAATCATCCGAAAAAGATAGCAGGAATAAGCCCCTTTGGACTCATATAAATTTTGTTCCTGTCACCATTCAGTGGCTGCAATGGTCACTATTTTAGATCATGGGTAAGCCAAAAAATGAGCTAGAACTCATATCAGAAACATGAACTGAATGGAGTCTGATCCTTCAAGAATATTGTGGAATAAGTTCAGCAAACCCAGCCCAAAATACATCCTTATGTAAAAGTAAGAGCAAAAGTATGCATGTTGTAGAGGCCAATGTTAAGTCTATGCTACTTGCCCCAAAACCTAATTCATACTGATAGAGTGGATCCTCTAGTAATATCAACTATCAACTATCACAGCACCATTCACCAAGCTTGATATGAATGATCTGGCTGGATGAGGGGGATATTCTACATACACTGAAGAACACACAGAGAACTGAAAATTGGTTGCTCACACAAATTCTTACCATACACAATTTCTTCTTCTTAAAAGAATACTGAATTTGTTCTGGATAGGAGTGTGCCTTCCTTACAAGACTGACCCAAGGGCCTCACCAGAGATGAATTTAAAGACAGATTTACAGTTTAGGCTAATGAGACTTGAGGAGCTTCTGATAAAGTTTTACCTGCAATGTAAAGAAGACTAAAAAAAAGAGGGGGTTTATTGCCTTAGAGATCTCCAGGGGATGTTACATCTGTGAAACCTGTGATGATGTGCAAAGTGTGATCATCTAAGAACCAATTTGAAAATAAAGTTTGTCCTAGGTAAAGCAAAGAGGTATGACAACAACAAACAAACAAAGCAGGAACTGCAATGATTACTCTAGAGAGTTCTTGTTGGTCTTACTGGTGTAGAAAATTTTATTGGGGAAAGGGGTGAATATTTGCACAGAAGTGTCATTTCAGCTCCAAAATAAAAGTAATAATTATAAACAAAACAAAGTATGGAAGCTAAAGTATGGAAACAGGGATATATATCATAAAGAAGAAGACTTGAAAGAAGGAAAACTTGACTGGGGTTGGTAGTGAGACCAGGTCTCATTATGTAGTCCAGGTTGGTTTTCAACTTGCTATGCAACTCTGGCTGGTACTGAACTTGCAATACTCCTGCCTCAGTTGGACAAGTGCTGGCATTACAGGCATGTACCATCAAGCTTAGGTTGGGAAATCTGACTATAAGAGGTTCTACTATGAATTCATTTTGCAAATATAAACAATTTGGCACATAGTTTTCCTATTTTAAAAACACAGCCTAATTTTGTCTTTTTGCCAAAATGAGGTAGCACATTAGGAAACCTAAGAAAACAGTCTGAGTAATCCCCCCAAATTTTTTTAAACCATGGTACTTTTGCTTTTAGAGATGTAAAACAATAAATAGCATTTCGTAAAGCAGTTAATTGACAACAATGAAATCCAGATTAGGTGAAAGACCAGAATACCCAAAAAATGGAGCATCTAGGCTGTGGGATAAGAGAAATGATATAGATCAAAGACACATGCAGAAAATCATAGAGACAGAAATATATATACATACATACAGAATGCTGAGCACAATCCCTAACAAATGGGAATCATGCAGGCGTGTGCATGTATATGAGTTATGATCAAAATACACTGCAAAAGTTTAAACTTTTAAAAATGTATCACAGCAGAAAACATATTGCCATTAATCCTCTTCAAAAATACTTCCCTTACTTTGAACACACTTATCCCATCATTTTGTCACTTTCTGAAGAAGTTCTGGAAGTCCTCTTTCACAAGTGTCTTTAGTTGTACTGTCAGCGATACCTCTGCATCCTGAACTGATTGAAAAATGTTTATTTGTCATAGTAATTTTGACTATGGGAAAGAGCCAGGAGTTGCACAGTGCCCAATCCCGTGAATAAGGCCGATGAGGACACAATGTAATGTTTCTATTAGCTTGTTTCTCTGTTGGATGGCACTCAGCAGCAGCATCACAGTGTTTTTACCATGTTGTCTATATACATGAAAGAAAAGCTCCAGAACTGCTTCAGAAATCAACAAGAATGCTGGGATGAGTGTTTTCAAAACAAGGATATCTTTTATTACAGTATTTTTAAATCTAAGAATCACATATACTGACCACCCTATCACTCGTGTGTGTGTGTGTGTGTGTGTGTGTGTGTGTGTGTGAGAGAGAGAGAGAGAGAGAGAGAGAGAGAGAGAGAGAGAGAGAGAGAGACACTGGGGATCAAACCAGGGTCTCCTGCATACTATGGAAGTATACTACCACTGAGTTATATTCTCAGCCTAAAATACTCCTGATGTTTTTTATACTTGCCCAAATACTACCAAGATAAATATTTTATCCTGTAAAAAAAAGACTGCAAAACACCTGGGCAAAAAATTGCAAGAAAAACACAGGCAATAAAAGTAAGTTAATTATGGAAATTAAGGAACACAGGGAAAGGGGCAGGGATCAGGGGAGCATGGAGACAGACTTTTTAGGAGTGAAATAACTATAGAATAACTATAAGTATATTTCATCTCTCCAATATGATTATTTACCATAAAGATCTGACAATTGAGTTTTCAAAAGACAAACAGTAATTTGTCTTTGGACAAATAAATACACATTACATACACATTAGTGATTCAAGGAGCAAGACGGCCTGTAGCTTATAAATTTCTAGATGGATTATCTCAGACTCTGAAGGTTATGCCTGCTGGGAAAGGATTACAAGAGTTAATTTCAGATAGTAAACTGGAGATACTGAGAAGGAATGAAGAAAAGTCAAGAGTCCACAATGAGAATAATAAAGTAGCAACACAAATCTTGCCTTGACAAATCTCTTTGCCTACATGTGGTTCCTTCTCCTGTTTCACTTATAAAACTGAAACATTACCCCTGCAGTACTTACTGCATTATAGAAGTGGGCACTGTTGATAGCACTGCCTCTCCTATATTTCACAACTCATGAAGACCAAGAATTACTGAGACCACGGTAAGACTTTGCCAGTTTTCTGAAGGTTCAGGCTTGAAAATACAATATCTACCAATGCAGTGGCTAGCTGGATATTTCAAGGGTTCCAGATGAGCCTAGATGTACACCTTCAGGCAAAGGGAAATGCTTTACAGTTAACTTGTAAAGAATTCAAGTCTAGAATTTGCTGCAATTTCTCTGGCCCAAAAATAATTCAGGGGGAGAATTCTAGAGTTCCAAATGCAAAAAATACAAAACTACTTATTCTCAACAGACTCAAAGCATATTCAGAATCACAACACACATGACCACCCCAAGTCTATGTGTAGCTGCCTTCTTTTTACAGCACAAGGCTAAGTATTTGAACAAATCCTCAAACCTGTATTTGTTCAGTCCCATAAATCCAAGTATATGCTTTCATAATCCAGTGAATTACTCATTATGTCTACCACAAGTATGTGCAGATCTAAAAGAAATCACTTCTACCAAGAGACTTTTAAGCAGTATCCTTAAATATTCATACTGGTAGGGCCAGAGATTTAGCTCAGTGGTTCTGTTGCCTACCAAATACAAGTCCCAAATTCAATCCTCGGTTAAAAAAAAAAAAAAAATCATACCGGTGACTTGGTTCTAGAAACTCTGGAAATAATACAGGGTTAAAAATGAAAGAAAAGACTGTTCTTAGGAAATATGACTACTACAGTAAGTAGTAGTATGACTACTACTACAATATGACTACTACAATACAATATGTATTTATTATTTGCTAAAACGAAATCATGTCAAAATAGTAGGAAAGGATGCAAAAAAAGGTTGCAAATCAGTATGTACCTTTTATTGCAACATCTCATTCTAGATAGACAAGCAGAATGACAAAAAGTGATCTGTTAATATTTTACCCATAACAAGTTATCCCCCCAAAGAAGGCTATAAATAAGCAAATTATAACTGCTAAAGCAAATAGTATTTTTTTAGGATACCATTTAATATTTTTAATGTATGAGAGAGAAGATCAGGGAAGAAGAAGGAGAAAAGTCACTTATTCTGTGTACATGGTATTTTATTTCATTTTTGGAAAGAACTGAAGTTCAGGGTCTCATGAATCTGAATGCTGCTAGCCTAGTTCCTTATGACTGATCTATTATACTATAACCCAGTGTATCTGAACAATTAAATGGCTTATTCAAAACAGAAGGCATTCCTGCTGTCCAGTAGATAAAGTATACTATCTCCGTTAGGGGATGAATGTAGGGCAAGAATACGCAGAAAAGACTAACAATGGTAAAAATATCAAGAAACAGAAAATGTCAAATCCCCAAGGGAAAAACAAACTCAAACTTTGATTAGCACTCCTGCACCACTTCTTATATGTAATGAAATAAGAGTCTACACTCTCTCCTGAAGGGAAAGAGAAAAACAAAAAAAAAACTACTAGAACTAATCAAAGTATAGTATTTGGTCGATTTTTTTCTCAAAGTTCAAAACAAAAGCAGTAAGTAATAACACAGCTTTCACATCATTGTTGGCAATAAATTTAACTCTTCTCAGGATAACTTTTTCTGTGAAAAAAAATTGAAACATAAATGAGAACTTCGTATTCTGAGTTCCTTTCCTTTGATTTTAATTTCCGGCTTGGTATGCCGGAAGCTAAAAAAAAAAAAATCTGAAGGACAAACTTAATTGTTAACTATATATTCAAACTATCTGAGTTTTTTATTGGTTCAAACAATAATCTGAACATTTTACTTGATTGGTTTTGTTTGGTCTGACATGTAAACACCTTGTAAAAAACAAAATCATGTGAATAAAATTGGCTATTGATTCCATCTTCCAAGGCCAGCATAGAGCAGTTTCAGACTGAGCACTGGTATTTCAATTGTTTCTGCATTCAGACCGTGTCCTCCCCTTAGTTCAGTTTTCATTATAAAATTCAAAGGCACTGCCATCTTCATCCACAACCTCCAAAGAAAAACTAATAATAGCTAATTCTGTCAACTAGTCTTTATTCTTCAAGCTTTCCTTTTAAAATTATGTGTATAGACTAATACAAATTAGATGAAATAAATACTAAATACTTTATATATATAATTCCAACAATCTCCTACTAGATATAAATCATTTCCAGGTGAATATACTGATATTTTATTAATTCCTTGTCCATATGATATATTTTTCACTGTTATAAAAATGGCACAAAGAATATAAAGAACTAATACAAATAGTTCCTTAGCTTAGGGAGCCTGTAATGGAATTACAGGTAAAGCCGATGAAATTGCATTCATCTGCACATAACAACAGGTCCAAGACTGAGTAACAAGAGTATATCAAGTGTTTCAGATTTAAAAAAAATCTCAGGCCTTTCTTGTTCAACCTGACTAAAAGTTCCTATATTGACATTTTATGTCCCCTTTCCTCCATTAATTTGTCTCCTTATCACTTATTATTAAAATAATTTTTCATTTTCCTTATCATCTTTCCCTACTTCTAGACAGAATACAGGCTCTGTTGTGGCAGTGACTTTTGTCTATTTAGTTTACTGATATATTTGCGTTGCCCTGAATAGTACCAAAGCAAGTATTTGGAAGAATGAAATGAGACATGAATGGTGGAATGTGGCTTCTGAAGATGACAAATTCTTCTTTGTCATCTGAGAATTTATATAGAACACTTAGATAAAAGTCTGAAAGAAAATTTGAATATGTTAGAAGTACCATGACAGGTCAAAGAATGAATGTATGAAAAACAGTGATATAAGGGAAAAATAATGCAAAACAAATTGGAAAGGTATAAGGAAAAAAGCAAAAGAATTTGGGAATAGATGAGGCAAAGGTAATCATCAAAGATGCTTCCAATTCCACGGCTCTGCTGTCTAGTCTCTGCTCTTCCAACTCCCTCTATCTGTCATCACAACATCACCTAAGATAGTGAAATCTATGCATGGGCCAGACCACTCCACTTCCAGATTTTACCTGAATATCTTACACATTTCAAAATAAACCAGACCAAATTGGAGCTCCTCTTCTCTGCATTCTGCCTTTCCTCCCTCAAAGTTAGATCCTCTGCTACAGTGGCAGGAGTCATCTCCTATTCCTCCCTAGCCACCATCCCTTTTTCTTCATCAAGCCAATCAGCCGCCATCCTCCTAAACACATTCACACTGTAGTTCAGACACAGGTCATCATTTCTAATGGAACAACTCCAATAACTTCATAAGTAGACACACTGTTCCCTTTCCTTCGCTATCCAAATTTATCCTCGAAACTCCTACAAAAACTTGATCACACAGATTCTCTGCTTAAAATCCTTCATCAGCTTTATGACTTCTTCGACTTAAGATCCGTCAAAGTCTATCACTACCTAAAGGATAATAGTGACATTCCTTAGTATGATACGCGAAGCCTTTCTAAACTGGGCCTTTCTCCCATCTCCCCATTCAGCTTTGCCTCTCCTTCTTTGCTTATATCAACCACTAAACAATTTGTCCTCTAAATGCAGCAAGTTCTTTCATGTCTTTGAAACTGTACATATGGTAATCCTCTTGATTGGTATTCTCTACCTTGTACACCAAGCTAACCCCTACCCACTATTTAAAATTCAGCTCAACATTCCCTTCTTCTTCCAAGTCTTCCCTCCATCACTCAAGTGCCATTGCTACCTTCCCACAACATCCTAAACACTCTATCCCTACAAGCATTTTAGCCCTTTAACTGTCACCATTACAAGCTTACAAGTCTTGTCTTCCCAAGTAGATAAATGTTCTTCATTGTCTAGCAAGCAGACCCTCAACAAATGCTGAACAAATGAAACAGGGACGCATAGGAAAGATTGTCTGACTGAGAAAACTGAGCTGGAAATGTAAACCAGTGTTTGAAAAACAGCTGAAATTTTGGTTAAAATTTGTGTTAATGTGTGAAGAACAAAATAAAGTCATTAAAAAAAAAACAAGTAAATAAAGGAGAGGGGTTCCTGATTAGAATGTGGGAAACAGAAGAGAAACCTCTTCATTACAAAACAAAAAGTATGTCCTAAAATTAGGCTGGGGTAATGGCTACACAATTCTGTGAATATATCCAAAACCACTAAGTTGTACAATTTAAATATTTGACTTGCATAAGAACTGAATCATATCTCAATGAAGTTGGTATAAAAAATTAAAAAAATCAGTAATACTGATATTTCTTAACTTCTATATACACTGAAATATCTGCACTCTTCTACAAAGAATGTCTTAAAAACCCCTGAATTCATTTGTATTTCTTTACTCTTTTATTTTGTTTAGATAACAATTATTTTTTGAAAATTGTTCTGATTACCTTGAGAAATGGCAATTCTGATCCTTGTGATTTTATTTTCATTATCATTCAAAATACATTTCCCAGATTTTTGATCATTAACCTTGTGATCATTATTCCTATTCACACTTAAATGGCAAGGTAACCAATTATTTTTGTATCTATAAATAATATACATTTATATATCCTTCAAAATAAAATAGTACAAGGAATGTGATGGCAAAGGGACAGCTGAGATGTAAATAGGTTAATTTTATTTGCTTAAATATGTTTGAAAAACCAGTTTAAACAATATTGCAAAGCAGACTCTCATCTTTGTCTGGAAGTAGAAGCTTCAGAATTATCTGTGCTTCTGTTACATGGAACTCAACAATGACACTAAGAAAAATAAACAGCACTGCTTAAAAATGCTCTTTATAACAAACGAATGTAAAAATCTTTGAATATGTCAGCTTCCTCATCTCATACCTTCCATTTCTATAATTCTAGCCAATGTTAATAACTCAAACGTACTTGCTGGCTCCAAATACTCTCCCATCCTATATCAAAAGTAGCATTAAGTAGTCCATAAGTCTTCAGAGTCCTAGTGTCTGCCTTAAAGTAGATATAATATGTGAATGCATGACCAAAACATCACCAGAGTGGAACTATTCATGGAGGATTCTTGAGGAGAGAGGCCTTCTTAATAGTTTTTCCAGACTGTATACGTGGATTCATTCTGACATTTGTTTTGAACACTTAAGACTTGTGAGACACAGGGACATAGACACCACTGGTGCCATAAAGATGAAACATATGGTAATACAATACTTGACACAAATCAACATTTCTTAGCATTTGCTAAGTGGAAGTTACTACAGGAAGATGCACCATCTTTAAGCAAAAAATCAGAAGAGTGTACAGGAAGGTGTTGAAAGGCTGCCCTGACAATGTTTTCAGAGGAATTTGAAACCTTATCTGGGACCTGACTCAATCAGTGTTAGTCATGTTTTAAAAGGCAAAGAGGGAGTGAAAACAGGATCTTCAATTTTAATATATAGCTTTCAGCACTGTTTTGAATCTCTATAATAATTATGTGTAACTTTATAGCAAACAGAAAACAACTGTTCGTGTAGAGTAACTGGAACCCATGTGGACCATCAATAGGAAGGAAAATAGTGAAGCTGTGTGAAAAACATATGCAATCCCTCAAAAAAAATTAAAACTATAATTACTGTATGATCCCACAATGCTACCTATAGGGAATTATCTAAAATAAATGAAAGCAAAGTTTCAAACACACACATCCATAACAGCATTATTCACAACAACCAACAGCTGGAAACAATCCAAATATGCAGCAGCAGAAGAAAGGATAAATAAAATGTGGTGCATACACGTGATGGAATATAATGCAGACTCAAGAAAATACATGCTACATGCCAAATAGATGGTAAATAAATACATGTACATGCTGCACGGCTAAACTTTGAAGACAATATGATAAATAAAATAATCCAGTTGCAAAAAAGACAAATAATATATTATTCCCCCTATATGAGTTACCTAGTGAAGTCAAACTCATAGAGGTAGAAAGTAGAAAGGTGTATGCCAGGGAGAAGTGGAGTGAAAATGGAACAGGTAGAAGATTTTTTGAAACAAAGAGTTTTCAATATGGATAGTTGGGATGGTTGCTCAACAATGTAAATGTAGTCATAAATATAACTAAAATGTAAAATGTTATGTTGTATGTGTTTTATTATAATTAAAAGCTTAAAATTTAGGGCTAGCAGTGTAACACAGTAGTAGAGATCTTTTCTGATATGTACAAGGCCCTGGATTTGATCATAGCATCTCAAAAAATAAAAATAAAAATAAAAAATGTATAAATTGGTGAAATCAACTTATTAAAAATGAAGACTAGTTTTCTGAAGAAAAAAAAAGGTATTCATTCCATCTCCAGGCCTTACTATATCTTTTCTTATCAAAAGGGATAATGTACTGCCTAAATAATCATATTATTTATACATTAGGTTCTACATTTTTAATTTCAGAGACAAAATCCTATACATTATACTCTATGCAAACTTATCACTTCACTGCTCATCAAGTTTAATGAAATGCTTTATAGATGGCTAGAGACCTAAAACTAAAATATCAGTATATTATTATTTTAATTGAACTATGAAGATTTGCAGCCATTTATTTCTTTAAAGAATAGCTAAAGTAGTCTACTAGGAAAATTTCAGTTTTGACATGACATCTTACCTTTATCTGTATTATAAAAAAAGAATGCATCTTGGATCCATTCATTATTTATGTAATAGTTTTTCAAACTAACAAGAGCTACTAAATACAAGCAGCATCTTCTCAGATGACAGCACAGTAAATGTGATGTTGCAAAGTCATTTTGCCCTAGTCATCAAATGAGTTTTGTTTTATTTTTTATGATCCCAAACTAATTCCAACACCAACCCAAAATCTGTTCTTTGCAACAAGCCCAAGAGAAAAGCAGAATGCAATACTATTAAAGATTTGTTTCTTTGCTCTTTCATTACTCTAGGAAAATCTAGCTCTAATTTTGCAAAGAATTCTAAGAATTTTGACAAATATAACAAATATTTTATAAAACTAATAGTGCATTACTTCAATTTTCAATCATAAATAATTTTATTCAATTTAGTTCACATTCCCCACATTTAAACTTCTTTTATGCAATGAATGGTAAGTAATCTACTAATTAAAGGAGTTATCAAAAGTACATCACCATACCAGATATCACACATATTTTAAACCAATTATTTAAAGCTAGCCATGGTGATCAGACATATAGTAACTAAAAATTCTGTGGGAAATTCTTTATTTTTAATGATTTTGAGATGTAAAAGCATATTCCTGAATCAAAACCATTTACATACTGCGGAACAATAGAACAGATTTGTAGTTGCACAATAATTAGCAATTGAAGAACTATATTGAAGGTTCTGTAGCACAAAATAAAGAGAAAGGTCTTTATTTACTAAGGATAGCTAGCTAAATCATGAAAATTACACTAATTATATAGTGAGAGGTGAAACTGATATAAAAGGGGGAAATATGGCCAAAAGAAAAATACAAAACTCCCCTTTCCTTTAATCGTATATTACAATTCCATTACAAAAGTATTGAAATTTTAACAAATTAAGATAATGCCCAAGAAAATAAATTTCAAAGGAACAATGAACTGAAAAATATTTATACTATGGGAAGGTTATGGAAGAAATATCAACACTATTCTGAAAATCTATAATCTTAATCATGTTGTTTTTTATCTGATTACAAACACTGACTTGCATAATGTGATTTTGTTAGTGTTTCATTATGCAATAACGTCCCTCCAAATAAGCCAGATGGATCTGTCTTGGTTTCTTTTCTGATTTTAACTTTCTTTTGGAAGTCATAAAAATTGCATATGCAAAACAAAACTACTACTTTCATTCACTCAGTCAATAAATATGCATTGAGCATTTTTATATATGTGGCTTATGAAAAATAACAAATTTGAACTCTATAATTCTATTATTAAAGCATGGATGAAAACATTGATAGTAATTTCAAAATTAGATTGAAAAACACATCTTCTTGAGTTTTTACAGGAAATTCATCCAGATTGAGAATGTGATAGGAGACAGCATGATTAGAAGCTAGAGTACCAAATAGAAATAATAAGATCTAAATTTTTCCAGACCCTGGCCTAACTTGTACAATCTTGAATAAAGTCAATAACTCTGGAGGCCTGAGTTATTTCTCCTGCAAAGTGAACCAGATGTTATCCAAGAGGTCTTCTAGTTTTATAATAATCATTGAAGTAATTTATAAGAATAACTGTCTTATTATGGAGGAAAACAGCAAAAGTATTTATGATGGTAATTAAGGAATTCACAAAGTGTTATTTTTATAGTTCAAACATTTTCTATTTAAAAACATTACTAAAGTTAAGGGGAAAAAAGAAACAGAAATTTGTAACTTCATCTTATATTCGCTGCCTTTTGAAAGCCTCATGAATGCATTAAACACAGTGATTGCTATGATAGTTAATGGTGATGTCAACCTGAGTGAGAAACTCCTAATGGATTGGTTTAGCACAGTTCTGTGCGTGAATGACTGACTTAATTAAGACTGAAGACCCAATCTGGGTGTGGGTGGTACCAACCAAGAGGCTTATAGCCAGGATGGGACAAAAGGGAAAGAAGAAAGAAGTCTCACACTTCTATGGAGGAGCTCCAATCCTTGCAGTTGTCTTTGGATGTCCCTCTCAAGGCTTCCTGCACAGACTCTTCAGCCCTGCAGCCCATACGTTAGTCTTCTGGAGCATATTCTTCACCTTCCCAAAAGGGACTAGTATAAGACTATGCAGTGAGCTCTAGGCCTTCAACTTTTGATTGGATCCTTTGGATCTCCAGAGCACACAGTCCTTTGGCATTCTTTCATACCTGACTATGCAGGCAACCACTGAAGGCCTATTTTGAAAATATAATCTGTTTTTATCATGAACTCTAACTGATGCAAATGTTTAAAGGCAAATAACACATCTTCCTTCTCTAATATACAATATAATTGAAGAAAGGCCTCTCCCACTTCCACCATATATGTAATTTATTATTTCCTATTATGCCTATCATAACTATCCTGTGACTTTTTTTTAATGTTGTGTCAAAGCTTTTATTCCTAAAGCATGAGAGCCTCTTTTTCCATATATTAAGAAATAAAAATATATATCCAACTCTGGACATCCTCCCCCCCATCTCTCTGACACACAGACACACATATATGAATAACGGACTTCAAATTAAAGGCAAACAATCAATTCAATCTTAGCATATTCTTCTATAAGCAAAAATAAATGTCATAATCATAAGTATTAGGTATTGTAAAAAGAATGTTTTACAATACTAATATTTACATACAAATGCTACATTAATTATTGTAATGACGGATATTTTACAGCTCAAACTCTAATTTGTTCTCTATAAACTTAAAATGATAAATTAATTTGCCCTAAATCTCAAAGAGTTTTATAAACTTGTGCTGTGTACAAAAGGGCTGTCTGGATGTGAAGGCCTTGTAGACACCTTCAAAACCACACTGTACTCCAAATACCCTCTGTATTACTTAAGATGATTTTCAAGTTCTCATTTCTGTACATCAGGCTGTGTATTTTTATACTGAATGAGATTACTTTTAGTATTACCTGGGTGGTGACTGTTTCCTCCTGAAGAAATTAGCTTAATAGATCTATGATTATTGGTATCCCCCACTTTTGCTCATTTTGACTTTGCTCGCTGTAACAGAATACCAAATGTTAGCTGAAACTCAACTAACAGATGTCCTCTCTAAGTGAGTTAAATGACCTTTTTTAACATATAGTAACATATTACATAATTATAATTTGACTGTGATGGAAGCAACAAACTAAAGTAAAAGAGAAAAGCCAACCAATCATTTTTCTTAAGGTATGATCTGCCAATTATCTCAACCAACACAGATCCTAATATTATCATTCTAGGCCATATGTGTAATTCTCGGGCAAAAAATAAATCTTTTAACAAGTCTGTAAGAAATGTTGGCACTCATTCATGCCAGCCTGCGTTAACATCTTGAAAATTTTTCTTTATTCCAAAAAGTATATAACAAGGGTGGAGTAGAAGAGGTGGGAGAAAGAAAACCTAGCCATGAACGTGAGTTGGTTAAGAGTCCAAAACACGATGTGAAGATCCAAGTGATTTTTTTTTTCAAATTTACTAATAGATAATAAGAAAAACACTGGCAGTGCTCCCTACTACCAAGCTAAAGGAGGATGTGGAGGTCCAGAACACTTTCAATATTCACTATGCCCATCTGTCAGTAGCACAGTCACCACAAAGAACGTGTAATTACCAAAGCTCCTTTCAGATATAATCTGTCAACCACATCTACTCCTCCTGCCAAAAAGAAATCAGAACTGAGGAATGCAAAAACAGACTGGCCTTATGGGACCAAGGAAAAGTTCACTGGTAAAGAAAGGAAAAGGGAAAATTGGAGAACAATTATAAGCACACATATGAACATTTTTAATTATACACCACTGGGCATCAAGAAAGCATGGAAAGATAAAAACACTGCTATGATTTATATCAACTTTACTCTGCTGTACTTATTACAATGTTAATTTCAAGAACAGGTCTATTCATTATGAGAAGTGGTTATCTGTACCAAGGAACATACTGCCAAGGAACCACAGTCATTCTATTACCATAGCCTTTCACCAAAGCAGAATTCTAAAATCAAGAGAACTGTTTCAGTTGAGGAAATAATTATTAAATGTTTTCACTATCTAAAGCAGTATTGTATATGTGATGGATAAACAATTTTTTTTAGATGGGGGAGCTCTTTTAAAGTTAATGCTATAAAGATTATAAACCAATACTTCTCTGGTCTACCCTGTGATCGACTAGTCAATACAATCTACAACTAAGATCTGATCACCAGTATTATTACAATATTACTGCACTGAAGTATATATTACATACAATGGATCAAAACTGAGACAGACAAGGATTGGGTATATAGTAAACTTCAGTCGGAGTTGATAAAGACATGGAGGGCTGGGGATTTAGCTCAGTGGTTCTGCCGCATGCTTTGCGAGCACAAGGTCTCAAGTTTGATCCCCGGTAACAAAAAAACAAAAAACAAAAACAAAAAAAACTCAACAAAGACATGGATAATGTGGTGGAAGTGAAATGCAGAATTTAAGAGAGGTAAACTGAAGTAAAAGAGGAAAGGACCAAAGAAAATGAATATATATTAACCTCCTTTGGAAAAAAAGAAATCATTTAAAAACTAATGAAAAAATACTTTCTCAGCTGGGAATTTAGAATATCTCTTTTTCTATTCAACAAATGTTTGTAAAGAGAAAAAGAGAAAGAGAGTATCTAGCATGAGACATAAATACACTATTAACACCAGTGAGAACATTTACTTTTTTGAGAAGCAATGGTTATGATGACTACAAACTTCATATCGTAAATGCAAAGAGCTGACATTTCAGGATCGAGGCAGCTCTCAGAAGTAGTTGGTCACCAAACCTCTCGACCAACAGATTGACTGCACACACATACACAAAGCAGGCTGACCTTATCCCTTAGACAAGGATACATATATTACCTATTACCAAAATCAGGCCAAATAGCAAAGATGTTCATCTACTGTCCAATGAAGGTGAATTATAAAAGTTACTTAAAATGACTATTCTGAAGAGGCATACAGTCTAGTAAAGAAACTTATAATCTAGATTCAGTCTAAAAGTCTACAAAAACAGATAAATGTGTGAACATATATTTAAATATGTAAAGGTGGTATATGATTATATACAACTAAATGATTAGATGTGAATGCTCAAATATGTATACATATACAGACTCCATTCAAAAGCCAGAGCCACTTCTACATAGATTTTTCTACTTACTCATATCAGACACTACACATAAACAATAACATGAAATCACACAAACTATTAATAAGGATGGCAACTTATCAGAAGTAAGCACTTTGAAAAGACAAAATGTTTTAAATATGCTACATAATAAGTGGAAACACTGTAAGATACATCTGAAGATGTTTTAAGGTTTTACATGTCTAAAGAATATTTTATCATAGTTGAAATATATGAAATCCCAACATGATTAATTTGTACTCACCACAGGAACATACACTCTTGATAGTTACAAACCAGTCCCCCAAGTTAAATACCTGGCTCTAAATTCCCGAAGTACTACAGAACTGATTACTAGGACTGGTGCCCAAATAACCCAGGTTCCTAATTATCTCTATCAATAATAAGTCAATTTACCACTCTGGGTATATTTGGTCAATTAGTCACTCTGTAAAATTGGGGCTCTGTCTGGCTCTAAAATAATATGCAATATTTTGAGTTTCATGTATGTCAAAGACTTTTTTTTTAGTTATTTTTCATCAGATAACTTCAAAGTAAACATTTTAACTATATTTAAAAGCTACCTCTTCACGTATTACCTCTTCATTGAAGGTGACAACATCCTTTTGTTTAAAGATGGAATATACAGAAAGTTAAGAGCTTTATCATATATTTATATCCTGAAATATTACCTTAGAATCTGAGTAATATTTAATAACATGATGAAGATATTTGGTTCAAAAATCTTAAATTATTAGACTGTTTTCCCAAAACAGTTCCTCCACTTTCATAGTGGGGCCTTGCATTTCTTCATTTGGAAAATATCTACCCATTATTAGTGGAAGGCAGAATCCTATCCTAAGTCTTTCTGAACCATTATAGATGATGAACCACTATTCTTGGATTGAGCATCAATCAGCAATCAAAATCACAC
Organism: Fukomys damarensis; assembly: GCF_012274545.1. Classification (NCBI taxonomy): domain Eukaryota; kingdom Metazoa; phylum Chordata; class Mammalia; order Rodentia; family Bathyergidae; genus Fukomys; species Fukomys damarensis. The sequence goes on from NW_022900916.1 coordinate 34,084,947, forward strand.
TGTTTCAGGGAAATGATATCGGGAGACATTTTAAAGCCTTCCTCCAGAATCCCAATAGCTCTTTTAAGTCAGTAATATATCCATCCTAAAGTTTACCATTTTATTTTACTAAAGTGATTTTTTTATGACAGAAGGAATTCCTTTTATATATTTTTTTGGTCTTTATTTTCTGTGTATTCTCCGATAACCTTTCAAAACTTTCGTATATGCGCAGAGGAACTGTCAAATTTTTATTTCTATTGTTCAAAGTAAAATGATTATCCAAGCAACCCAGATTTTTATTATTCTCGTTTTGTTGTTCCCTTTATATTGAATAAGCTTTTCCAGGGTTTTCTTTTTTCTAAGCTTATTGATATTTCAGTTCCAGTCTTGTTTTTACTGCTATAATTCAGACTTATTGTTTGGACTTTTGTAAATTCAAAAGAGAAATTTAGAGAGCATTCTAGGTGACAATTTAAGTGACAAATAAACCATAGTGATTCAGAAACAAAAGAAAATAAATTGACATAACTTTAAGCAAAACTATGACTGTTCAAGTAATTATCTGCTTTCTTGGATACCAAATGTTTTATTCCAAATACTACTGCCTTTTCTATTAGATTCTCTCCATCATTTTTTATTTTCACCCACCTACTCACTAAGAACAAAAAAAAATCAGAGAATTCTAATTATTTATTCATTAACTTACTGCTATAATTTCAACATGTTCCCTCCAAAGTTGAGCTGTTGATGGTATTAAGAAGTAAAGCCTTTAAGAGGTGATTAGACCACGAAGCTTCCTCTCATGAATTGGTGCCCTTCCACCTCCACCCTATATGGAAATTAAGTCCCTCCCTGTAAGAGGAGGCAGACCTCACCAGACAGCCAAAACTGCTGGCATCTTATTTTGAACTTCCCAGTCTCACAAACTATATGAAAATGCATTTATGTTCTCTATAAATTATTCAATCTCTTGAATTTTATTACAGCCACACAAAGGGATATATACATATATATACCGTCTTCTAGAGGTATACGTTTTTAAGAGTAATTTCCATACTGACTGGCTTCTTTCTGTCTGGTGATACTGCGTTGGTATCGAACATGACGGGGTTTATCTGATTATCTGTCTTGCTCTCGATCATTATGTTTCAGCTTGAGTTTAGATCTCCTCCCAAAGCCTCATGTGGTCATAGGTGGGGGCTTTCTCAAAAATGGCTGGATCCAGAATGTGTGATGCTGGATTTGATTGATGATGCAATGCTCAAGGGCACTAGGATTAAGGGTGTGAGTGCTATCTACGCGAAGTAGTGTGGATACAATAAAAGGGGCAGAAAAGAAGCTGTTAAGGTCCCTTGTTTGGTTTTGCTGGCTTCTGCTTGCCATGAACTGGTTCTCTTCTGCTATGCCCCTCTGCCAAGCCACGCTGCCTTAGAGCCAGCCAGCCCATCATGGACTGAAACCTCTACAAACTGTGAGCTAAATAAATCTTTCCTCTTTTAACTTTGGGTGTTGGATATTTTGTCTAAGCAACAAGAAGAGTAACTAAGACACATTATATGAACTGCAGAATGACAAAGGTGAACATTTACTAGTCACTTTTACAAATACCCTTCCCTCATTTTTTTTAATATTTAAGTTCTATCTTTCATAAGTAATTTAAAGGCAGATTTCAAAACAATTCTAAAATCCCACTATTTAAGAAGGCATAACTACCCAGGTTATTCAATAGGAGAAAAGATGGGGAATTATAGAGATAGCAATACTTAAACTAGTATTTGTAATTAGTTCCAAATTACACTGCAAGTAAAACTTTAATTATAACAGTCTTCTTTTAAATATCTATATAAAGATAGCATGGGGGCCAGCATTTTTAGCTCAGTGGTTCTGGCACCTGCCTCGCAAGTGGAAGGGCCCAAGTTCGATACCCGGTACTACCATAAAAAAAAAGGTAGCTTATATCAGGCAATTTTATTTTAGTTAATAACCAGCATACTTCCCAGTACCTCACAACATAAGTGGCATCATGTTCAGTATAGAGGCTCCTTAAACTTTTAGGAAGAATTAGTCACTTAATATTGCACAACATGAAAGCCATATCTCAAAATGATATTAAAGAACGAGTAAGAGTCCTGATTTTCCTATTTCCCACATATATGATCTTGACATTTAAATTCTATGTACCTTAGTTTAATGCATGATATGATCCACCCTTCTCAAACAGTGACACAAGAACCATCTGCTCCTGAGTAGGTACTTACACAAACATACAGATTCTTGGGTCCTGTTCCTAAACCCACTATTTCAAAATCTCTGGCATTAGAGAGATCACAAATTTGCATTTTTACCAAGAATGACATGGGATAGGCTGAAAATCGAAAGCCACTATGAAGGAAAAATGTGCGCTAAGAAAAAAAGCAATAAAGCCAGCTGGAAAACCTTATTATTAAACTCAGCCACATATCTGCCTTGTACACACAGAAAACTACTATTTCAGGTTTTGCTCTCCCTCTGCTATGTGAGTGACCGAATGATTATTAATTTTTAAGGCTATAAGGCCTTAGATTTTCAGTTCCAAGTCCAAGGGAAATGGTGACCCCCCCATCTTAATTTTCTGCTGAGGTTTGAAATTCATGAGGTCATCAAATTCATTTGGTGTAATTTCTTATACAGCATATATTGACACTACTAACGACTTTTATACACCAAAGTTAAAATGTTGAATATTTCCAAATAATCCACAGAAGCCTTCCTGTTAGCTCACAATTCAATTTCAGCAGCATTGCCATCTTCATATAGAAGTAGCTAGGCAACTATTTGATATTTTAATGCACTTTTCCATTACCTTTTAAAAATTAGTAGTGAATAGAAAAAATATACAGACATAGGTCATAAGCAAGGGGATTGAAATGTAAAATATGAGATGTTCCAAAGTATAAAATCTCCAGTGGCAGCCACAAAATCATTGCAAGAAGCCTGGAAACATGGGTAATGATGATGGAGAAGAATATTAATATTCATGTATAAAAAGGCAGAAGATAGTGTCAAACTATAAAAGAATAAATATTTTATACTTCTTTCAGCTCTCTTGAAACAAAACCCAACGCCCTATCACTATATGTCTCAAACTCACAGACGTACACATTTATATGAAATATAATCCACACAGTCTTATGGTGACTTTTCTCAAATTTCTGTCTTTCTCATTATTTTCTTCTTGAAACTAGGTTAATGCACACTTAACTATGGTAGGTAGTTATGTATATTTATATTTTGCCTTTAGAACAATTTGATTATCTTTTCCAGTTGAAAATAACTGCCTGCTAGTATCTAACAACAGAATCTCATTCACTTTTGTGAAAATTATGTCAACTAACACATTTCATCTTACTTTGAGAACTGAAGCTATCTTTTCATATACTACGTCTCTGGGCATATCTAACATATTTATTGTCCCCTGTAAAGTGACTGAAAATTCTACTAACTTTCATCATAGGTAACAAATGTTACACATTTCCCCATGTGATTGAGCTTCTTAAACTTTATCACCTGGGAATTTGTGCTATCTTATCTTAGGATTTTGTTATCAGATCTTTGGCCTTTTTAAAATTTCATGTTATGATTTATTTATTCTTTTCAAGAAGAAATTCCAAATGCATAAAGTCCTCTCTCTCTCTCTCTCTCTCTCTCTCTGTTGCCCTTCAAAAGTGAATCATATCAACTCATTCAATTCGTTCCATATAATCAACATTCATATAACTCAGCATGTTTGTGTCTCCTAAATCAATTTATTAATTAGTATTTCATAAAACTAAACTGTTTTAAGATATTTATCCTTTAAAATTAAGTATAATTGCTTATTTATGAGTATTGTTTTATATTATATACAGAAAGAATTCATCTTTTTTCTTTTGCATTACCAAACATCTAGCATTATACTTATGTTTCTTCATATTTCACTTCCTTTAGCAATCCTATTCATCCTACTTATTTCTAAAATACCATCTAAGAGGGCATCCAAGAAAATTTCTTGCACATAAATGATACTCAAAATTTGATTGAATTAAAGGAGTCCCAAATAAAGCAAAGTCAAGTAATTTCCTCATGATTTATTCCAAGGTAATTTCCAAATGGAATAAAATTTTAAATGTAAAAATAAATAAAACTGATAAAATTCCTTATATTATAACCTAAATTGGTGGTAGACTATTTTTCTTTCCTCTTCTGTTTTTTTTTTGTTTGTTTGTTTGTTTGTTTGTTTTGGTACCAGGGATCAAACTCTGAGGTAAATCTTCAGCTCTGGTGGTAGACTTTTTAAACTGTGTTACACATATTTAGGTTATATAACTAAGTGAAATAAATAAGTCACACATGTATAAATACTGAATAGTTTCTCTGGTGTAAAAAACTATAATAGTACATAAGATCCTAATGAGATAATTGACAATGCAAAATAGGAAGAAAAGGGCTAAAGGTGTAGGGAAAGTGGGAAGCATAGGGGAAAGGGAATAAGGGAAAAGAAAAAATATGAGAAAATTAAAAAAAATGGAAATAAAGTATTTGTAAATGGGGAGAGAAGGGGGGGTGAAGGGAGGGCAGGGACAAGGGGAAAAAATGAGAACCAAGACCTGTCATGTAAAGGTACAAGATCCCAATAATGAATGTAACTGTACTGTATACCAAAAATGTACCAATAAACTCAATTAAAAAATAATAATAAACTGTGTTACAAACGTAAGACATAAAAGAAAAAAGTTTGTCTTTTTTTTTGAGACAGGGTCTCACTATGTAGTTGATACTGACCTGGAACTCACTATGTGGACCAGGCTGGTCTCGAACTCATAGCAATCCTTCTACCTCAGCCTCCCGAGTGCTGGGATTACAGGCATGCGCCACCAAGCCCAGCTAAAAGTTTGTCATATTTTAAAAATGTAAATTAAACATTTCTGTATGGAAAAAACTGTGATAAGTCAAAGTCTGAATGGGAAAAAAATTAGAAATCATACTGCAGAGTGTTTCCCTAATAATTTCTACAATAAAGAGAAAAAAGGGAATAAAATTATGTACAATAATATCAGATCAGAAAAAGAAAAGAAGAAACTACACATGTATTAAATTGCTTAATCTCACAATTGAAAGAAATATAAATTCAAACTATAAGTTTTTTTACACATTAGATTTGGAATGAGTCAAGAGTTTGAGAATACGATGAATCAACAAGAAGGTAAGAATGAAGAACACTGCTGCTGAAAGCAGTGCAGCAAATTGTTATACTACAAATACAAAAACCAAAACTACAAATTCATATGCCATTTAAGCCACAAATTTCACTTTCAGGAACTTATCTTACAAATATTTTTACACACGAAAGGACATTTGTATCATAGCGCTGTTTGTGGTAACAAAGGATTGGAAACAACATGAATGCCCATTAATAGAGGACTAGTTACATAAATCCTGGTACATTAATACAATGAAATACTCTAGCCATAAGAAGCAATAAAGAAAACAATGATATACTAAATGAAAATAACAGATGTTTAGAACAGTGTTTATAGTGTGTAACCATTTGTGCATAAATTGAGAAAAAAGAATATATATTTGCTTATAGCTGCAGGTATGTAATTTCTTGAAATGTGATTTTATACCCAGGAAGTTGAGACAAGAAGGATCCACAGAGCCCAAGAAAGCCAATGTCAGCCTATTATAGATAGGTAAGTTAATTAGATATACCTTGTAGGCAGTTAGACAGGGCCACCCGCAAGGATCCAGCCCACAAGGAGCCAACACAGACAGGAGCCCATATGGAGAACAATTAGGCACATTTACTGGTTAGCATTATAAAAAAGTAAAGAGGCATTACTTTCCTTGAAGATAGATAACAGTGATTGATATTCTAAATGGGAAAATCCTTGTGTGTGACATGTTTTCCCATTTGATCCCCATTTAATCAAATGGGGTAACTACTTATAATCTTATTGGGTGATCATGGTTTTGTCCCACCTCATGCTCACCTTGTAACTTTAAACTGTGTCCTATGGTTTTGTCTCACTTTGTACCCACCTCACCACATGGCTTGGATGTATAAAACGCCTTTGAAAAGATGGTAGGAGAGGAGCTATCGTTCTCTCAATAAATTTTTCCTACTCTTAACCTCTGCTGTTTCTTTAAGAACAAGCAGATTCCAAATGTTACATGTTACAAATTCATTTGGACATCCTATATTTTATTCGGCAACATTAGCCCAAAGCTATTGAATAACAAATTTTATAAATGGATCCCAGCAATCAATGTTTTAACAAGTCCTCAATGAACTCTTGATGCAATTAAAGTTTGAGACTCAGTGGCTTAGACTTTGTTCCTTCCTGAGCGATTTCTAATACAGTCTGGGCTCTAAGTAAAAAATCTCATTCCTTTGAGTGGGTAGCATCTGTAGTTGCCATCATATTTACTGAACACTCACTCTGTCTTAGGCAGTATCACAGAATTCCCCACGGATGTTTTTTTTCAATGATCATACACAGCATGGACTATTATCACTTCACGAAGGACAAAGTCAAGAGTGAAGGAGGTTAAGCCAAGGATCCAGCATGTTTGCAAGATTTCATCAAGCTGGTGATCTTCACTATTAATCCATCAGTTCTCACTGCAGTCCTCACCCCATTCGTCATCCATGGGTTGACCATACTTAACTGAGTGATGCGTGAATTGCTAGAACTACTGGAATTGCCTTAGTCACTTTGTCTCTCAGGTCTCAGACTATAATCTCAGAAAAAGCTGTAGCTAGGCCCCAAGTTGAGACGATTTTCACCTACAGAGAATGAATACTGTTTAATCACATTAAGAAAACTTATACATTAAAAACCTCAAAAATATTTAAATCTATAGTGAAAATTGTAGTTTGTCTCCTGGTGGTGAGTCACCAAAATTCAGCATTTTGACTGGGCCTTAACTATAAAACTGATCACTAGAAAATGGTTTTATTAGGTTAAAAGTGTAATTTAGTTGGTTTGGTTAAAAGTGTGTTATAAAGTGATTAAATGTTCTTTATGATATCGAATTTAACTTCCTATTGAAATTAAGTAAGAAAAGAGCCCCCAAAAGTAGTTTGACTATACTAGATAGGCAAAATAAAAGAATTTCATTGAAGCAAATGCTCTTTCTGTACAGCCCAATTTAAGTAAGGCTAATATGTCAACAAGAATAAAATATTCTCAGCACTTAAATTTTTCTCTAAAGAAACTCCTGACTGAAGTATTATGCCTCAAAGGATAATTCAGCAGGAAAATTCAGGTGGACAAAGTAGTTGATGTTAGAAGACAGCAGTCTCCATGTATAATTTAGTTCCTGGAAATTTTATTGAAACAAATTTCTGTCTTTACCCAATGTATAATTCATGTCAAAAGCAAAAACAGGTATATTTGAATCACTATGTTTTAAGGGTCTACTTTATAAAAACTTCATTTAGTTTAGGATTCATCTAAATGTTTCCAGTTTACTTGTGCCATATAGTTTTACTAAACCCATTTCAGAGGAAGAAACAGGAAAGACAGATAACACATCAGACATCTCCCACTCAAATTACATCATCAACACTACAGCTGGTGCACATTAAAACTTTTTTTTTTTTGACTGCCAACAAGTGCTTGGAAGACAAGCCTTTAAAAGATAAGTGCACTTGTATTTAGGTTCTTAAAAGTAACTAAAGTGTGTTAATTTTTCTAAATAAGCCATTGCATCTGATCCGGACAAAAACAGGAAAAAGAAAAGTGGCATGTGAAGATAGAAGAGAAATAGAAGACTAAAACTAGAAATCTCAGAGCCAATAACAGCTGCAAGACAATTAAACTCAATGCTTTATGGATGCTTGTGAAAGAAAACTAATTTGTCAAAATTTGATTCATTTCTTTTTAAAGTAACACTTCTTGAAACTTAAATTTTTGTTCATTCCAGATGCTTTAATAATTAGAAATCCATTTTCCTTCCCACAGCCCCTCAGTGTCTTCTTTCATATACATTGAAAATGGCCATTAAAAATGATCACTAAATCAGACTATGAAAACATAACAGTATAAATCAAATAAATGAAATGTAACACTCTAAAATATCACCTTCAACCTGCCAAATTTGACCACAAATAGTCCTCCTTGGACTGAAATAACTACTTGCAATAGAAAAGTAACACTGAACTGTGCAAAATGATTCCATGCTCCTTTCATGATTTCATGTGTCACTACACTTCATCCTAGCAGAACAGTGCATTCCTAATGAGACTTTTTATTACAATTAATTAGAAAGTATTTGGTTTCATCACAGGAGGGCGAGCAATACAAAATATGATGCATAAAAATTAAAAGCTTTTAAGAGGCATAAGAACTACTAAGGACAAATTAAGATTCTTTTCATTTTATTCATAAGTAATAAGGTCCCAGTGTGATATATGAACCCTATAATTTATTAGTTGTATCATAAGAAATTTCAATGATTCAATGCCCCCAATCCTTCTGTCAATTTTTTGCCTTGGTACAAAACAAGCATATTTCAACTGTGCTTATCTGCTTTTGGGACACTTATGAAAGCAATCATGGTTAAAATAAAGCTCATATGTTTCCTAGGTAAGAAAAAACTATTTGTCAGGGGTATACCAAAACTGCTGAAGCAATGAGACCTAATAAAAATGATATGTCTGGAAGTGCCAGGTGACGAGATTTAAAAAACCACATTAACCAGAAGCACCAGGCAGTGATGTCAGGAAGTGGAGAAACCTAGTAATGCAGAACCCAGGAATCAGAGAAGCATGGTGAGAATCTAATCCAGAGGTCAGGCCATGGACCAGTGAGATTTATCTTCAGAACAGAAACCAAGCCCTGAGCATGGGCATTCTGGAGCAGAACAAAGCTGACAAGGCCAGCAAATACATCCTTCAGTGGAGCCTAACTATTCTTCAATGGAAAAAGCCAATAACACACGTTAACAGAGCATTCCAACACAATAAGAAACACTCATGACAATACAGTCTTAAAACAGTCAAGGAATGGCATTTTTAAATGATGGAAACAAATAATGAATGATTTTTCATTTTGGTTTCCAGAACTGTACAATGTCAGGCAAGTAGGGGTAATGCCTTCTGAGAAATTCTTTAGGAAAGACAAAAATGAACTAAGTAAGGCACACAGAGAAATGCCAGTGAAAGAAGATATAAACAAAATTATGGGGCACAACTCTTCTGATAAAATTTAAGAGATTTTCAAGGGTAATTCTGCCCTTCTTTGGAAAGGCAGATGGTGTTTACTGGATACTCAAACACTACTTCAACCCATCTTCCTCAGTAGAGACTAGAAAGCTACATGTTTGTTTGTCAGCATTCTCTGCATGGATAACTGGGCATGTGACCAACTGTGAATAGAGGTGACCTGAGAAAGCTTTCATTTTACTGAATACAAGGGCATATACTGACACATTTTATCCCTGTCCTCTTGCCTCAGATGTGAACATAATTACAGTACTAAGAGCAGCCATCTTGTGACTACCAGACAAAAGTCATAGCATTTTTTTCAAGAATCTGCACAGATTTTATTGAGCCAACATTTTTACACTTTTAAAAATTATGAGTAATAATAAACGGTACTGTCATCTCACTTCTTCTTACAAGTGATTACATTCCTCATACAAATTTGTTGTATCTTAAACAACTGACCTATGTGGAAGATGTAGAACCTTTATGTTATCTCCAAGTAGTTGATGGACTATGAAAATCTTTATTGTTTTTCTTTTACTCACTTGTATTTTCTAAATTATTGATCCATGAAGCTTTATTTAATTGTTCAGAAATTAGAAATAAGCATTAATTTGGTACTAATATAGCCATGTCAGTCTGTGTTAGCATAAAAAAATTTAAATAGAGAAGTATACCATAATTCTGGAAAATAAGTCTCCAAAGAAAAATTTCCAATTAGGGCAGAGGATATGTAATGCAATTTCATATGCTGATTCTAAATTTCATCTGGAAGAACAAATACCAGCCAATAAAATTTTTAAAGGAATTTAAAAAAGAAACCATTAAAAAGTATTTGTCCTACAGTTTTAAAAACACAACAGAAAAACACAGCAATTGACAGCAACTGAATTGAAACAGGCACAGATAAATGGGTAAATTATAATTTCTAGAATCCAGAACCATGTACTCAAAATAAAGTGGGCATCGCTGGTGGGATCAGCCTTTTGTCTATATGGTTCTATCAATAATGGCTACACTTTCACATGGCTTCATTTCAAGGAAACAATGAAGGGCAGCTGGCCCAAACCTGAGATTTTGAAATGAAAAACCAAAAGAGTCCATCTCTTTCTGGGTAGATACAAGACTCTGGAACCACTAAGAAAAAGCCAGTCTATGCTAAGAAAGAAAAATGAATCAAACAGGCAGGAAAGAGAAAAGAAGAGAAAAAGAACACAAGATGATGGCTTTGCATCCCTTGCAGTAGCTGTTCCTGAGGCACAGCCACATTCCTGTTCTGTAGTTCTAAGGAAAAGTTCACTTTCCTGAGGAATTATCCCATTTTGCTTAAGCTCAGTAGCCTGGGTCATTTTCACCTTAAATCAAGAAAACTTAATTATACATTTGGAAATCAGTACATATTTCAAATAGTTAGAAATGCCAGAACTAGACAATAAAAGATGCTGAGATACTAACTGAACATCAGGAAAGAAAATAGAAGTTCTGCCTCACATATTACATACAAATAAGTTTCACATGGATGTAAAACCTAAGTTTAGGGCTGGGGATTTAGCTCAGTGGTACCACTGCCTACCTTTCAAGGTGAAGGTTCCAAATTCAATCCCTGGTACCAAAAACAAATAAAACCTATATGTAATACAGAAAAGTTGGAATAAGGAGAGAGGTCTTTATTTTTAATGTTGGGCTAGGGAAGACTTACTAGACAAAATTTTAAAACCAAGAAGCTATACATAATAACAGAAAACACACTTTTGTATAATAAAAGACACTATATAATGTTTAAAAAAATAAGCAGCAAATGGGGGGTAATTTTGCTAAAATGGAGAAATGATATCCTTAATATACACAAATATATACAAATCAATAAGTAGTTAAAAATGGTAAAAAGGATACAGAAAACCAAAAAAAAACCCAAGAAATAGAAACACATACCCAATGCTGACCAAAGTGCAAGTCCAAACTTTGGGGTAATTGGTTTAACTGCTCAAAATTATAGATCCCAAAAGCATTTTATGTCATTACCATATATTGTCATATACTTCTTCTATACATGTGAGCCTTAAATATAAGAAAGGCTAAGGTGGTTGGTCATGTGGAATCCCTGGTAGGTATCGGAACACAGAATTTCCCTCTTGCTGACCTGCAGGCTTTTGGGGAAACAGTAATTATCAGTAGCTTTCTCTCTCTGAGCAAATAAAGAGTTTATTAGACAATTTAAAGTGTTGACTCTCAGATATATTACCCGATCAGGACTCCATTAAATATAATTTACATCTCATATGTGTTCAGTAGGTATAACCACAGCCCACAGGAAGAAACTATTGTTAAGAAAAATAAAATTTATATTAACCACTAGAAAAGAAAAAAAGAAATTTAAAGAATATATGTATAACATTTTCTTATAATTTTTAATTTATCATTCTACATTAAGAGAAGAGGGTTTAAACATGTATTTCACATTAAATCATTCAACATTTGGTTCACCCCAACTGCCTCAGGTTTTTCATGACCTTAAATGAGTATCTGTGCATTGAATTAAAGAAATTGATTATTACGATTTTATACCTAGGAAACAAATAAAAAACGGTACATAGCAAATTTTTAATTTGAAGTTTTAGTGGAACTCCAAAAATTCCACAATTCTAATACTCTTATTAGACTTATCTTTTTCACATTTCCTAGAATTTCTAACAGATGCCGGGGCAAAACTGCTTTAAAAACAACAACAACTCAGAATCAAAATGTGAAACCTTTCCTTTCAGGACAGATTTCACCAAGAATGTTACACAGGAACATTTCTGCTTTGAGCAAGGAATGAAGAGCAAAGGAATTAACAAACATATATCACAGGTCACAAACAATGCAAAAGAACAAAATATAATTCTCCATGTTTTTGCTGCTTTATGTACAATGAAATATGGACTACTGAATTAGGGTAGTTGGTATCAAGATTTTCTTTACTTGTCAAAACTCCATAAAGAAGCATGCATGTTTTATTCACTACATACCTATATCTCAACAACCTGACAGGCCTTAAAAGCATGAATTTAGTAACTCTACTTATTCAAAATAAAAGTGTTGTTTAAATTCATGAAAAAGAAATTTTTAAATTTCAAACTCAAATTGCTAACCTTCACTCATGAAGCCTTGAGGCCATTAAAAAATGTATTTGGGATTTAACAGGTAGAGAATCAATATGCACCCTAAGATTGTTGTGTTTGTTTTACTTGAAGTGGGAATGTAGGATGTGATGTTTAAAAGTGTGATGTTCTCACCAGCCTGAAAAAAATCAGGGTGAATAAAAGCTGTATTATCTGTGTTAAAGGAACAGGTTTCTGGTTAGTGAAGAGCTCTGTGATGAAAATCGTGGGGTGAGAGGCAATTAGAAATTCTGAAGGAGCCCCATCCTTCTATTTGTCTAACAATTTTCTTTCTCTGATTTATTGCTTTCACATTCACTTGTTCACTAATGCATTCACTCACTCACTCACTGAAACAGAGGAAAAGAGAAGGAATGTTTAAGGAAGCCCAGAGCAGAAAGCTCCAATTTTCTCACTTCTGTATCACACTGTGAATTCCCCTGAAGATCAAGTCCTTGGTCCTGGGCTCTTGAATCCATCTATTCTTACAAATTTTCACCCATCATTTCCAGTAACATCCACAAAAAATATTCTCCTGTGTCTTATCTCCCTCATATCCAGCCTCATAATTCTTCTGTAAATAATCTCTATCATAATACTCCCTTTGTAGGCCCCCAGCATCTAAGCAGAAGCATTTACTTTACAAACTGAAATTATATCTTACCCTTACTGTAATATTTTATTTTTGTTTCTTTAAAAATCCGACATCATATATTCAAATAAATGTCAATGTAATAATTTACTTTTTTATTTCTGGACAATGTGGGGAGTTATGAATTTAGCAATGACTTGGGGATTGAAGGTAGACTATAACAAGGAAGTGGACACTAAAATCAAGTTAATCTTAAAATAGGATGGGAAAAGTAGGAAAAGAAATCAACTTTCAAAATAAAAATTAACTCTAGATATGTATGGAAATTCCATTTAGGATAAGGATCAGCAACAGGAAACAGCCAGAAGGGACTATTTGTACTGAAATACAAGCCATTAACTTCAGCCAAGCGAACAGCAAATGACTGCAGTGGCAACTGCTGGCTGGAGATAATTAGTTTAAAACCTATTTTAACATGAATATTTTATCATGCAGCACAAAACTCGTTATGGAGAAGAATTAGAGAGACAGAACTTCTGAAGGCTCTGGAGAGGTGATCTGTCAGGTCCCAATAAAGAGCCTTCTAAGAAAAAGCAGGTCTAGTGATTCAGCGAGACTGGATTTCATTAAGGTTACAACAATCCATTAAGAATGTATCTGGTGACAAGTTAAAGAGTACAGGTACCAAGCTGCACTGCAAGAACTTAACTATATGCAACAACTGACAGGAAAAATGAAGTTACTGACAAATCACCTAATGCAAATACCATTTTCTAAGTGATGGATACATCCTATTTCTATAAGAAACAACCAATACGCCTGGCCATTTCTCTCACAAAAAAGCATAACCACTTTACATACATACTTATAAGAGGTAAAATTCAAACATTTTCTGAAAATAAAATTTCATTTTTTGTGCTATGTAGAAGTATGTCAAACTGGATTCTTACCTCAAAAAACTTGTATATTGAGTGTATGTTATGAAAGCAAACAATTTTATGTCATAAAAGCTAACAAAGTTATAAGAATCTTAAGAACATTATCACATTTAATCCTCCAGAATTACCCTATGTGATAGGCACCACTGTTATGTCTATTTTAGACATGACTAAATAGCAAAGCAATGGTAATATGAACACTTATAAAAATCACACAGCTGGAATAGCAAAGCCCAATGTTAAAATTATGTAGTCTGATTCTAAAGTCCATGCTCTTTCTCTCTATGTAATAACCTTACGTTTCTTATGTTCTTAGAGGAACAAAGCCCTCCAATTTTTATTAAACAAATAAAAACAGAAGCACAAAGACATCTACTCAAAAACTTTCTATGCTAAGGAAAAAAATCAGGCCAAAAAGACTATAAAGTCATAGGTTGTCTTTAAAGATGATACATGAAGTGTCTTTCCTGAAAAAAGAGTTAACACAAGGTTAATGAACTACCATCTCTTTAACCACTACAAAATCAGTGACCAGCCAAGAAAAAGGGCATTTTAATTATTGCTAGTTTTGCAATCTATTTAGAACAGTCAAGTCTACAGTGTGAAATAGGAAGAAAAGGGCTAAAGGTGCAGGGGAAGTAGGATGGGGTACGGAAAAGGAAATAAGGGAAAAGAAAAAAACATGAGAAAATGAAAAAATGGAAATAAAGTATTTGTAAACAGGGAAAGGGGGAGGGGGTGAAGGGAGGGCAGGGACAAGGGGAAAAAATGAGGACCAAGTCCTGTCCTGTATAAAGGTACAAGATCCCAATGATGAATGGAAATGTACTATATACCTAAAATGTACCAATAAGTACAATGAGAAAAAAAAAAAAAAAAAAAAAGAATAGTCAAGTATAGCACAGACCCTTAGGCTGATGGGTACTCAATAAATATTTGTTCATTGTTATTTAGATAAATAACTTGCCAAGCCAAGCTGTATTATAAGAATTAATCCATATCCCAAGGAGAATTACAGGCTACATTCAATTTTTCAATAATTTCTAATTCAATGCCTTCCCAAGTATTTTGCATTCATGGAAATCTTGGAGGATTATCTAAACTTGGGAACACACTGTTTTACCTAAGGGAAGCTAGATGAGAAAGCCTATGATTGTTAACTCATCTTTGATTTCACAAGCAGTCACTACATATAATGTGCAAAGTATAGTAAGACATAATTCTCTTGCCCATAATGGTCTCATAATGTAGTTGGAAGACAAAAATGTATAAATAAAAATTGTAATACAATGTAATGATTGTTAACCCAAAATAAGCTACTAAACTAGGAAAGAAAAGACATTAAACTGCCTGAGAGGTCACGTGGGGTACTACTGATGAAAAGTGACATGTAGGATGCTACAATATTCTTGTCTCTGGCAGCAGACCTAAGAATACAAGTTCAAGTACAGTAATGAGGAGGAAATGGCAATAGTCACAAAGCCTTAAACCTCAAGTGAGCCCTGTGATTGGCACTCTGGTTCACTTTGATTTCGTTAAAGAAAAGAAGTCAATTTAGTTGTGCTTCAAGGCACAGATCAGGCAGGTGGTCACAGATCCCATCCAGCACTGGAAGAAAAAGGATTCAAGCAAAAAATTTTATTACCAGAATACTTTTATTATTTTGAAAGTGACAAAAATTATAAAAACAATTCTATTTTAGGTATAGAGAACTTAGACATTTAGAATTTAAAACATGAAAGGCTGTTCTGTTGATACTGACAAGATTTTTGTTAGTCAAATCATATAAACAAGAATGAACAGTAAAGAACATTAAATTATTGAGAAATTAAAAATTAAATTATTAAATTATTGAGAGATAAAATTTTAAATTTCCCCAATCTATTAAGTATAATATATGAAGATTTTTTTTTCAGAAATAGTCAGGGATGTAGTTATTTTCTTATGTAAAATAGAATAGGGCTTAATAAAAGCTAAATTTACAAACTAAAGTATGAAATATTTCAATATACAAATTTAAATCATTACTTTCAAGTTAGCTCACCTCTCTATTTCTTTAAGTAGCATATTTCCAAAAGAATATTATTTATTCAAAAATTGTAGGATCTATATTGTATGAAATAAGGATACTTAAAATGGAAACTACAAATTTAAACAGAATAAAGACAGGAGGCACTGGCTCCATGCTACATCAAAAGAGTACTTAGTCCAATTTTAATTTCTCCAACAGCAAAATAACTCATAGGATCACCTCAAACTGTGATGAGAACAACAGAAATACCAATTGCATAATTACATAATGTTTTCTCCCTTGGCAACCATCCCCCATGCCTAGCGCATTTTATCCATTCTATTTCTATTTAAGAAAAACTGGGTATGGCAAAGGAAGAGAAAAATGAAGGAAATAATTATATTTCTAATGAAGTATGAAAGACATTTTATCGAGCAGAGACAATGATGCTATAAGGGAGACATGATTCTAGGTAGAAATTACAGCAGCACATGCAAAGGCACATAGATACCAAGCACAAAGAGAAGGGGAAATAATAAGTCCTTCAGGGAGAAAGCAGTGTAAAGAGAAGATGAGAGTGGAAAGAGTAGACATGTGGCATAATAAAAATGTCTGGAGAAGGAGAATAACATATTTAGAACATTATTTCAGGACTATTCAACACATTGTACAAAAATAAGTGTTAACAAATTTAGTAAAAGAGGCATAATTCAACTGTGAAAAAGTAAAAGGTCTGAATAGGAGCAGTAAAAAATAAAGAAATATACAAGCAGCATATGTATTGTAACATACTTTTTACACATATATCAATGCTTCTAAAAACAGTGTATCCTTTATCTTGTTGGATTCTCAGGACCATTCTATAAATTAGGACATATATAATTGTCCCTGATTTATCAATAAAGAATGTGCCTGAGATTTTGTAACTTGGCCAATGCCACAGTAATAGTAAGAGGCATTTTGGTACCCACTGTATTTAACATTGCAAAAAAAAAAAGATCTTCTACCATCAAGAAAATAGTGTTAAGTACTTGCATCATACCCTGTGTCAGGAGGAATAAACACAATGGTAGTTATATCCATGCAGGCTGCTTGTGCTGATTATACACACATTACCACTTCTATCTCTCCTCATTCCTTTTTGAACTGATACATAAAAATCTGTACCTATTTATGGGGTGTATGTGATGTTACTACATCTACACATTTTATAATGTTTAAATCTAGATGGACATATATAAATTCTCAAATATTATCATTTCTTTATACTGACAATATTCAAAATCCTTCCAATAGTGTCTTGAATGTGTTACGAACATGTACAAACTCCCCGTAATAAATGTAATCATTATGTACTGCATACATATGCTAACAAAAATACATGAATAAAATGAAAAAATTTAAAAGCTTAAAAAACTCAGTACAGTATCACTATCTATAAGTATACTGTGTGATATAATGCCAGAACTTCTCATATCCAACTATAACTTAGCACTCATTAATCAATTTTTCTCCCCTATCACCAATACATTCACTCTAAGCCACAACTGAGACTCAGCAAAAACAGTCTAAAGTTTTTAGACTTTGACCTGCAGAAACTGTCTAATCTGCCTTTCATGTCTTGCAGAGGCTACAGTTGAAAGAACATAATACCTTCCTTATATATGCTCAGATTCAAAGTAATTTCAAAAATCAATAATTATGTATCAATTTCTATAAAATGTTGAGTATCAATAAAACACCTTCAGTTAAAAATCTCAAACATATGATAGACTCTAAGCAAGAAGTACCTTTTTATTTTAACATGACAACAGAATCACAAAGACATCTTCAGTGATTTCTGCCCTGTCTATTAAAACAACTGCTTTGAAGAGTGGCTAAAACATTTAAGATGCAATGTAAAACAATGCTAGCTGACACACAAACCAATAACTCTGCCTGGAGCTTAGAAAAGCATTTTTATGAGGTTTGAAAACCATGGTTCAATAGAACCATGTTTTGTTTTGTTTCTTGTTTCTGAAATCAAAGGTTCCTAATGATATAAAACAACTTCAATATTATGCAGTCTCAATATAACCAGTTTATTACTTTTTATATTCAATCAAAATGCCAAATGCCATTTACAATACCATTTCTTTGAACCATGAAAACCTATTTAAATTCATTACTATTATTACTTTTTAAAATGTCCAAAATGATCTAACTCCATCTTCTCATGAGGACTCAATAAAATAAAAATAAAATAATTTCCCTCTACACTCCACATGGCCAGAAATAGATACACTGCTCCCCGCTGTTAATGAAGTGATAGAAACGCTACTGCTGGATTACTGATTCACTCATTTAATGAATTATTTTTTTCATGATAATTACTAGAATAACACTAAGCCATCCCAAACTTTAGCATTTTAACTTAGGCATATTATTTTCATATTCAGGTTGAGTTCGCTTAAACCTTGAACAAATTTAAATGAATGAAATTCAGCTAGATTACAGGTGGTATAAACCCCCAAAGAAAACCCATATGGAGATCCATATGCTTTGGCACTACATCAGCATATGACAGAAACCTGGAATACAACTTTGGAGTAACTGGCTTCCCCTTTGTATCAACTATCTGCGCTATTGAATACATTCTAAACCCTGTGTTAACATATCATACACCTAATTACTGAACGCAGTAAATCATTACAAAAGCAAAAGGCAATTTTGTAACAACTAAATTTAGCAAAAATATTATTTCCTTATATACTAAATCAGAAAAACTAATATCAACAAACCTTTCATAGAAAGAAAAACCTAAAAATTACAAGAACAAAATCAAATGACTGATCAATAAGTATACTGCAGTTCAGTTTATAGCAACTGTGCAAATGAAAAGTACATAAAGCAGACATTTATCATACAGCAAGAGTCTTGTACAACATGGAACACAGGAATAACGTAATTAATTAGAATCATCGTTTGCATCATGATATTTCTTATAAAATTATCAGGAAGCATAAAATCTGATAGGGTAATGTATAAGGTGAAAATTCAAACAGAGAAGCAGGACCAGTGGAAAGGCTGGGGCAGTGAGGGTGAACCTCTTAGAGCTTTCAATGATATAAACAGCCCATTGTAGCACATGTGCCATAGATTTGTCACGATGGAAGCAGGGGCAGAGAGAGTACATTTGCAGCTTAGTTAACTTTGGATGTTTATGCAATTCTTTATTTTTCATTCATAAAAATAGGTGATAAAAGAAAGTACAAAAAGCCCTACACTAATAATACTATTGGTGGTAATAAAAAAATAGTAAAGCTGTTACTTTTGGGCAAAATCTAGAACTCATTAAATGCTAATTTGCTCAGAGATATTTTATAGTCTTAAACATATAGCTATTTTTCAAGAAAACTTTATTCTTCAAATTCTTGTAGGAAAAAATGTGTTATTATAAGTAATAGCCATAAAAGTAAAATAAAAACACTGAGCAGGATGAGGTATTTTAATGCTACTAAACATAGTGCATTCTGTTATGAAAGAAAGATTCTTACTTGGGAAACACCTACTATGTACCTATTCTGCTTGATCACAAGAATACACAAAGAGTTGTGGTACACAGAATTTCATTTATTTAGTACATTTGTAACACATTTTAGCTGACAGTATAGAATTACGTGACACCTAGCTAAAGTATTTCATAACAAAAAAACCCATGGCTCCAATTCAAATATAAACAAATTTTAGAACACACTGTACAGAGATCTTGATCCACAAAAAATAGGCAATTGAGAATAAGATTCATAGATTTCCTACCCCTTATGGCTAACAAAAAATATCAGGCACATAAATTTCAAAATTTAAAATCTCAGGAACAAAACTGACATAGAGAAAGGTGAATGTCAACAATGGACAATAAGATAGTTTAAAGTCAAGTAAGTAGGTAGAAAAAGTTACTAAACTATTATATAACAGAAATCTGTGTTTGAAATTGTGTCCTACACTTTAATAAGGAATCAGCCAAGATTTCCCATGCTGTCCTTTTTAGAATACATGTACAAATATAAGTGGAATACTAATGTAATTAGGTGGATTAAGTACAACATCAAAAGATAATAAACACTCCACAAATGTTATCTTAAAGAACTCTTCTCTGGGGTCAAATAAGGATAGTCCTATTTGTTCCTGTGTTTAGTCAGCCTTTTTCCCCCAAATGAAAGAAAAATATAGTCAAAATACTTATCAAATTTATGCATGTCATGAAACTATGAAGACAGTGAGAAAAAGTGTGGATAAAAAATTATGCTATTCTAGAGCTCTGCAGCCAACCTGAGGTAATTTAAAAGAATAAAGATAATAAGGGAAAAAAATGTGAGATAATGAAAAGATGGAAATAAAGTGTCTGCAGACAGGGAGGGGAGGAGGGGTGAAGGGAGGGCAGAGACAAGGGGACAAAATGAGAACCAAGACCTGTCATGTAGAGGTACAAGATCCCAACAATGAATGTAACTGTACTGTATCCCTAAAATGTACCAATGAACTCAATTAAAGCTGAAAAAAAAAATAAAGATCAAGTTTTATTCCTGAGCAAAAATATCAACCATGTGAAAATAGAGTGGTATCAATAAAACATAAAATTATAAGAACAAAACTCATTGAAAGGAACTGAATACAAAGGGGCTTGGGAAAACTGAGTAAATAATGGAAGTCAAAGACATTCTACATTTGAATTTTAACAGTTCCATGACAGGATAAGTGCATCTTATCATCCACCTAAGAAAGGCATCTTTCTGTATATAAATAATTATCTCAATAATCCTAACCATAAAATAATTTTTAAAAATAAACAAATGTGACTCTAAAGCATTACTAATAAAGAACGCTTAGAAGTTATGATGATCTGGGATCAGTGGTACAGTTTATACTCTAACTACTTGAGAGGCTTAGGTAGAAGGATCACAAGTTTAAGCTGAGCTGAGGGTGTTAGTGAGACCCTGTCAAAATAAAAAATAAAAAAGGCTGGGAATGTAGCTCAGCAATAGAGCACTTGCACAGCATTTGCAAGGCTCTGGGTTCAATATTCAGAACCACAAAAAAGATGATGAAGCAACAGAGTAAATGGCTATAAAATGTATCTACAGTAATATTAAACTACATTAACAGAAGTATCTAGAATAAGAAAATTACCAGACTCACACAAAAAGATTGGTTAAAACACATACGAATAAAGAATCCATTATTTATTATCAATTTCAACAAATTCAAACAGCCAAGAGTATCCAATATGAATGTCAAGGTCACTGGAAATCCAGATAGATAAACTGAGAACTAGGCATTTTCATCTGGAAAAAAACAAGTTCCAACAGGATCATATCAGCCTGTTAGACATGATATTGAGTATTAGAAGGAGATTGAGAGTAGACATTCTCCGTCGGTTTGACAAAGGATCAAAGAAGAACCAAAATACTTAAGCAATAAAGATTGGAAAACATGTTGAAGAAATGACACAGATAGAAGTACTGGAAGAACAATCTTAATAAATCACTTTTAAAACTAATATTGGAAATGGTTCAGGTGAATGACAAAGAGAATCTAAACTGGGGAACCTGTAGTGGACACAGAAAGGAAGATAAAAATATATGAATGCAGGGCCTGGGATTTGGCTCAGTGGTTCTGCCGCCTGCCTCGCAAGTGCAAGGGCCCAAACTCAATCCCCAGCACCCAAAAAATAAAAAATGAAATAAAATAAAATAAGGAAAGCAGCCGGGCATGGTGGCACATGCCTGTCATCCCAGCACTTGGGAGGCTGAGGCAGGAGGATCGCTGTGAGTTCAAGACCAGCCTGAGCTACATAGTGAGTTCTAGGTCAGTCTCAACTACATAATGAGACCCTGTCTCCAAAAAAAAAAAAAAAACCAACCAAACAAAAAATAATGAATGCAAAATACTTGCTACTCACAATCAATCAGTATTAGGTCCCTCCTCTTTTCTTATTAAATATTGCAACTTAATTTAATTTGCTTTTTTCTTATTCTTCACACTCTTAGTCAGAAAATCCTTCTACTTAACTTCCTCTCCCTATTATTTCAAGAATGGGATACAAAGAGCCTTGAAGCACGCAGACCTGGAAAAAAAGGAAGGAAATCCACAAATAGAAGATAATGTTTTTCTCACAGCCAAGCAACCCAGCACATCAATGTCCTATTGCTTTAAGAATAGAATCTGAAATGCTTTAATGTCCTTGATTTGTTCAAATCTCGCATTTGACAAAATAGCATCTAACAAATGTATTAACATGGTCCTAGAGATTAAAAATGGAGGAAAGGAAAAAGCTGACACTGTTGGAGTTTTGAAATTTCAGTTAAAATAAAGAAGAAAAGGTTGTTAAAATGTTGTGAAGTGACCTAATTTCAATTTGTTACAAAAGAGTTGATTTTAAAAAAAGGCTCTAATGCTCCTGATCCTAACTGATAAAGAAAAGACAATTTCAAAGCAAAGACATCAGAATCACATGTAGGAGTAAGGTAAATCAGTTTCCTACTGGGAAAATAAACGAATGGCGGAAGTTACTACAAAAGTCACTTTACCAGCAGGAATCGGACCATATTTCAATTTAACTTATCTTCAAATAATTAGGCAACTATGAGGAAAACAGATAAAACAATGAAGACATCACTATTAAACATGCTGTGATTATCAAGATTTTAAAATTTATTATAGATCTGAAAAAGAAAATCAAAGCACAAATACCTCATAAAATTTAGTTGAAAACATGTATTATTTAGTCTACATGAGTATAATTTTTAAGTTAGTACAGGTGACAGAGATTCTTCTGTTCTTTTCAGGAAACGTATGCTGAGTTGTTAACATTTTGATCTTCCCAAAGCATTATTTAGTTCGATAAATGCCAAGCAAAAATACATACATATATAATAATAGTCAAAATGTAGCCTCAAGCCTTTGTTATTAAACTTCATTCAGAAAGGTATAATTCAAATTTTCTAGGTAATGCCATTTCTTGGAGAAATAAGATAAACCTAATTTCATTTACAGACTAATGATTTGGAGTCCATTTATCATTTTTAAAATGCTAGCCAGCAGATAAGATTAGTTTCTGTCACTCGCAGCTTTGTCAAGATGACTCAATAGGATTGTAAAGTCGATTTTTATAGCCATATTTGAATGAATAATAAATGTTCCCATGGAGGCTTCAGTTTAAAGATCTCAAAGAATTTGACTGATATACAGAAAAAAGGATAAGCACAATTCTAGTAGTAGGTTCATTTTATAATCTCATACCACTCTTTTGAAAGATCTAGAAGAAGGCACTAAAATCATTAAGGCATAGATAAAGCAGTATAAAACTAAAGCTTAAAGGTATTGGGATTATTGTGCCTGAGAAAAAGACAGGACAAGGATAACCAAATATTAAATACATGTATGAAAGCTTAATGCAATGAAGGATGGAAGAAGCTGCTCAGCAGAGTGACTTAAGGAGAAATGGAATTAACTACTGAGGTAAAATAAAAAAGGCATTCGACCACCCTATGACCACTATACATTGACTTTTCTGAAATTCAACACTAGAGAATAACAACTGGTAACAGTTTAGGTGAAATCCAAAGAATTAATTAAATTTACTTGGATATTGGAGGTTAATCTGTCTGGGGAAAGGAATTGAGATTAAATACAAACAAAATTTTGCCTTAGGGAAAATATATACGCTATAGAGATTATGTCAGGATATATGATTTACATACAAAGTGAATTTCAGAAGAGTTATAAAAATAACTCTCTGATCTCCTTTTTAAATCAACACCAAAGAATATTAAATATTTTACCACACCACACAGAAAAGAAATTACAAAGCCAAGCAAGACTTCAAGGACAAATATAAAAAAGTTAACATTTCCCAGTATATTCCAGCTGTTATGTTTGTGGTAAAAGTGAATAGAAGCAAAACATTTCAAGAGCTGTGGTCATCTTATAATTATAATTAGCATATTTCTTGTCTAAACACATTTAACATCATTAATATTTATAATATCTAAGCTTAATTCTGAATCCATCAATGATTTTGAAAAGAACAATTCTGAATGCACAGAAAAAAAATAGAGCAAGTACTCCTAATCACATACAACATATACTGTCATTAAACCAGTTTCCAACTTTTTCAGATCAATTCGTGAACATTAAAAGCACATTTAAATGGGAATTCTCCATATGACATATTACTTCAAAATAAGTTTTTAAATGTATTTATACTGTATTCTAGAAAGATTACTATTGATTATTCTGGAAACTTTACTCTACCATGGAGCAAAAGTGCACAATCACCCACAAAAGGGATCTGAGAATTGGCCTCTATCACATAACACAAAGGTGACACATTGGGAAAATTTCTCTCCCCCCACAAAGTTACTCCCAATACTTGCCAGAATTTTTACTCTATCATTTTGCTTACTCATTTGCCAAACAGAGGGCTCACATGTACTATTAATACTATGCTGAATACCTAACATCTAAAAGAAAGCACTTATGCAGCTACTGTTTAACATGGCCCTTTGCATCACTGTTCCTAAGAGTTTATGTGAAAAAGCTTTCAAGGTAACAGGGAGATTCTAGCCAGTACTACTAATAAACCGGCAAGTTACAGAGAAGGACATCAAACATGAAAAATTAAGTTGAATGCCATTTGTTCATAAATTAGAGTACAAAAATTTCCACTAAGTAAAAAGTAAATGACTGATTAACTTAATTGAATTTAAGTACACTTGATTACAAATGTGAATGACTCAAAAATTTATTCTGCCTCAAAAATTACTGCATGTAGATATAAATATGCAGAAGATGGGCCACACTTTTGCTTACTGTTGCCTATTTAATGGGAAGCCCTTCATTTTCCTAGAATTAAAAAATAAAATTGTTAATAATGTCAGAAAAGGCTAATTACTTAGCAAGAAGTATTTTGATTCATTATGAAAAAAGAGCTCACATGAAAAGATCTCAGATTTTGAAACAAAATATTTTTAAGAGAAATAAAGAATAAACATTCCTAGATAACGAAGTCATTCTCTATTTATAACAGGAAGCTATTAATTTTGCAAGTGACGCTGGCAAAGACCATTATGTCAATGTATTGTTCTATAACATGAAACTTTGCTGACAAGAATCTTTCAGAATAAGAGACCCAAAGCTTTTAAATAAAGGGAAACATTCACATTTATATATTCAAAGAGCTATGCATTAGTCAATGAAAGTACCAATTATTTATAAATTTTTTCACAGTGGTAAATTTGTAAGTGTATAAAATGGCAACTTAGCAACTTATTAATTCGTTACACAAATGAATCTATGAATAGAAAACTTATGAATAATTTTGATAGTTTTCTGAAGTAGTAAGCACTATGAAGGAATAACAGTTGGAGTTATACTGGTTTTTAATATAGTTTCTTTTCCTAGACACCTAGTGCTATATATTCCTAAGAAATATATATTAGGGGTTATTGGCAAATGGGACAGAACAATACTCTGAGGCTGGAGTTTTGAGAAAAAATAAGTCCAATAGTAACATTTACACAGTATGTGGTTTACCACACATTACATAATGACACAAAGGAGTCATCAGGAGTAAAATTGCAGCTCCCTTAAGCAAGTGCATTAGTGAAGCAGGTGCTACACAAATGACAAGTAATGGCAATAGTAACAACAACAACAACAACAACAACAAAGCCTTATGTGTATCTAATGCCTTCCTTCTAAAGAGTTCAAAACTACCAACAGGAAATGTCCTCTTAAATTTTAGAGGATGCTAACTGTGTATGATTATGTGTGTGTGTCTGTGCGTGTGCATGTGAATTAAAGAATCACAAAGTAAGACAGGATTTGGTGACACTACCTATACCAAACCCATTACCTCTACAGTATATCTTCCCCTAAGGCATAACTCCTTAGACTCTTCTAGAATATATTCTACAAATCTCCTTAGTAAGATAATATTAGAAATTTTCAGGTCCCAGGATTCACAAACTTCAAAGAACAACAATCTTCCTAAAGACCAACTAAAATTTCCAGATAAATCTATGATTGATCTGCGAATAATTTCTATGACTGAAAATTATTATATCACTTACAAAGTCTAAAATATTAACCTAGAAATGGAGGGAAGGAGGTGGAAGGGGATATAAAAATAATTAAGACATGTTACATATATATACGTGGCAACTCTCCATGACAGATGTAATATTATGTATATATACTAATAAAAATTTTTAAATTTATAAAAACCCTATCATTCTAAAAAGATTAAATCATGCAATTTACACTGATGATATGGTTCACTGTTAGAACTTATATCTAAGACAAATGCTTTTTCTTTTCTTGATTAAAAGGTTAAAAAAATATACTATTTTTACTTAAATCAAGAAAAAAATAGAATATACCTGAGATGTGGAACTTTATTAAGTCATTCTTGTCAAGACAGTTGGCTCCTGAGTTCATAATCTGAGGTCACTTTAAAATTCAGGCATTGTCAATTATGCAAAGTGGAAAAATATGATCCAATAGGTAAGGCTAGGTCAAAATGAGATACAGGAGAGATATCTACTTATTAGATAACAGGTTTAAAGATAATACAAAGAAAAAAAAGCTTCTCACCTAATGAAAGCAACACAGTGCTAAATAAAGCAGGACACAATGAAGAATGACATGATTCCCATTTCCATGCAGAGGAGGACACTCTGTCACTGTCTTCTGCCCCACTCTATCTAATCACATGGTGTGTGTGTGTGTGTGTGTGTAAATATAAAATTCTTATGTCAAAGTAATGGAGTAGTCTTAAACATACCATAGATACAAGGTACCACAAAGATAAGAGATAAGACTAATAGATTTCAGGATAGAGTATGTCAGATCACTATCACCTTATATTAAATGTATATAGATTAAGAACACTAAAATAAATGTGCAGCAATTTCATAGAGATAGCTACGATCCCTTCTTCACACATATATTACATATACCTAAAGAGATTTCAAGTCCTTGTGAGTGTGGAAACAACTTTTTATATTATAAATTCAATCATAGGAAAAAAAGAAAAAGAATCTAAAGGCAAAAGATTTTAAGCACAAAGGAGGAGCAATTTAATAAACTATAGATGAGGAGAAAATTCAAAGGAAAAACAGCCAATAAAAGAAAGCAACACTACATCAAAATAATATGGTGGAAACTGTGGTTTCTCCCAAGAATGATGACTCATCTATTCTGAAAAAATAGTAATGAGGAATTTCAAAACCTCACATTCTATGTTAAGTGAATGATGTCCCCATTTTCCAAATCTTATACCAGAGTGCAAAAGGAATCGAATTTGAATTCAAAGGATGTGAGGTTTGAGTTTTGGATCTGCTACCTACTAATTAAAAATCTTTGACAAGTTAACCAACCTCTGAACCCAACTGCTCTGTTAGACTGAAAATATTATTAAGGACTCACATTTCTGTTAGTCACAGCAAAGTGTATGAAATAGGCAGAGAAAGTTTCATTGTTGCTAGTAAAGAAACATTTGCTTATAAAAGAAAACAAAATGAAGCAAAATTATGGGCTGTTGTTACTGATATGTAAAACTTTTCCCAACTGCATCTTCAATAAAGTTCAGTTAGGTGCTTTTTCATTATTTCACCTGAACACTGGTATATATGAAATACAGAATACATTTCCATACATGTTTGGTCAAAAGTAACTAAAGAGTGAAGACTGTTATATCATCATTCTTCTGGTTAAAAATATTAAAGTTCACATGTGGTCTACTTTCAAGGGAATGTGGAGAGAAAATCTCAGATACGGCATTGTACCAGATATGCATGCTAGGCCCACAGACACTGACCATAGTGGCTGAGTTGTGCAGGAATGGAAAATCTGACAAAAACAGAAACTTATCTGTTGGCAAGAAAATAAACAAAACAGAGTTCAAATGGTATTCTTTTTGTTTCCATAAACAGCGTAGACTCATAAAATATAGGAAAAGAGGTAAATGGCAGCTACATAAATAATGTAAAATAGAATGATTTGATTTCCTGACCTTCAGGAAAGGACACAGCTTATCTCTCATGAACCAACAAGACAAACACTGATATCTACTGTGTCCTTTTTCCAGGCACATAAATGAAATAGATTACATTTCTGAGTCTTCCTTGCATCACAGTATTGTCATGTAATCTATTTTCTTTTACATGTCATCGATCGAAGCTATAATACCAATACTTGACTGACATAATTTTAAATGATAAATAAAATTACATGTTTTTTAATACAACTGTTACACAGACCCTTTGCTATTCACAAGCAAATATACTCCTACAGCCAGGATAAAGATGCCTTATAGAAGACCTAGCAACTTGATAAGAACTGTAAAATGGCTTGACAGGAAGAAAGAGCCACAGAAAAAACAAGGCAGCATTATATGTAATTGGAAAAGTGGTAAAATGAACATTGTTCAACGTAGTATCTCCTGAAGAAATAATACTAGCAATCCTATTTATCTAACACTAATGATCAGAACACAATCAAAGCAAACTTCAAAGCAGAGAAGTGAATCTCATACAAATCACTAAGACTCTGGTGCTGTAAACGGAGAGAAAGAAAGGAGGATCTGAAACTAATAAGAAACAATACTGCATAAAAAAAGAATTATAATTTTTCAAACATTTACTCTGAGTAAGGGATTGTAGCAGGCATGCCTATTAGGTGTCCTATTTAATCCTCACAACAATCCAGAATAATCCTAGTATTATGAGTAGGGCAGTGTGGCTAGAAGTTGTTTAGAAAATGAAAAACAGCTAGTAAGTAGAAGAACAAGAATACAGATTCAGGTCATATCTCAAAATACCACAGTCTTTCTATTATCTGATGCTGTGGCCTCAAAGTTCTATTTTTGAGCAAAACTTGATATATTCAGAATAGAATCAAAGTCCCAAAAAATTGGCACAAAAGGCAAAAGAAACAAATCTGTTAGCACTCTTCTAATCTGAGCCATGAGAAAAGAAAAAAAAAAAAAAGAAATGATATGACAGTAACAGAAATCCTGGAAGAAAATGAATGTTTATCAGGGTTTATAATTGCTACAAAATGTACATTGGAAACACAGTAGCTTCTGGAGAAAAAAATGACATCTTATTTGGAGAATACATAAATATGACTCCAGGGTTGCTCTGTGTAAGAGAAAATAAAAATCTATGGGGAAAAAAGAATTTTTAACAACAAAATAATTGATATTATTTTAAACACATTAAATTGGTTTCTATAAAAAAAATAGCAGAGTCCTAACTTACCATGCAGCTCTCAGTCTGACTGAAAATTTTACTATTCTCTCAGAGAATGCTAATGTAAAATTTATTATTGCAAAATTATTATTTATTAGTGTAAAATTTATAAGTGAAGTTAGGATACAGATGGATGTGGTCTATAGATATGATTATAAACATTATGGTGTGGGGAATTTTTTAAAAAAATAAATTATGTTATCATGTTAGCCAGTTAAACAGGTAACTACTATGTGACTGTAAGACAAAATCATTGCATCTGGAGTGAGAAACACTTGCATTCAAAGTTCAGTCATTTCTTACAGGTGGTGCGACTTTGGGCAAGTCACTTACCTACTAGAAACTTCATCAATAAAGTCATTTATTTATTTAAATGAGGTACTAAAGTAACAGCATGTCAAAAGACAGTACTACAAAGATGTTAGGTTTTTCAGTGGATCCTCAATATCTAGCAATGGGTGTGGACATAAAAAAGGATTACATTTAAAAATGCAGTTTAGTTATTTCATATGGTCAAGAACAGATAGTGTACAGTATGCAAACCATCTCATTTACACATAATAATTCTCAAGTGCTTTTAGAATTCTACCTCATAAACACAAAAATCCAGATTTATTGAAAAATCTGCACAAGTGCTACTGAGAAAATTAACACCATTTGGACTAATACCAGCTCTAAATATAAAATCTGTCCAATTTCCCCCAAGCTTTTTCAGTCCATGTCATCAAAGACAGTATATTATTAATCAAAAAGTTCTTATGCTAGGTATGGGTGACTCAATGAGACCTAAGGTAAATATGGTGTTTATGTTTGCTGAATTAAAACAACAATAGAAGCCATCTTCAAAGACTATTTATTTTGTTCCTTTGTTAGATTCAGCCTGACTCTAAACATTGATATAACAGTGCTTCTCTATGCATATGTGTATGAGCATATATATACATGTTAATATAACTCAATATTACTAGGTTAAATTGCAGAGAAAACATGTTTCAGCCCTTGATTAAGGCCTGCATTAAACCATCAGACCCCTATCACAAGCCTTGCTGATGAGTAGCTATTTGGGCACACACAGAGCTGTGATTTCCATCCACTTTACTAATCAGCAAGTTCAGACTTACTGCTAATGTGACACTGATGAACAAGAATGATGTTAATGTGACATTGATGAACAAGAATGACAGCTCAGGGTTGATTAAAATTAGCTAAGGTTCTTCAACCCTGGACAAAATGGAGGGACTTTGAAAACAATTACAGCCAAGCATGAATCTCTGAAACAGAAAAGAAACACCAAAAATGTATGTTTGCTGATTAGACATGAATTTGAGCAAATATACACCTCAGTGTGACATTGTTTAAAATGTATTCAATCATTAATCAAATCTTGCACCAAATCAAAAATGGCAATAAAAACACCAGTAAACAGAACCACCAAAGTGCTGAGTGAAACAAAGTCAAAACATTGATTACGGAAATATAGGGCATACCTGAAGTAAACTAAATAAAATACTTATGAGAGCTGAAAGAAACTTCACTGATCTAAGTTGAGTGACTCAGGAAAGGCATTTATTCTCACAACCATGTGGACTTCTATCACTCTGTCATTTGCTAAGACTTGGAGCTAGATATTTTATCCAGCACCTTCAGGAAAATAATCTCACCTTCCTTGCCTTCTATTTTCTTTTTGAGGAACCGGGAATCAGGACCTTCTTTTGCCAGGCAGGAGCTGCACCATTGAGCTAAGTGCCGACTTCCATTTTCTAACCTCCTATGCCCATGTAGTACAGGCAAGATCAAATTAACACATAGAGGGGAACAGAAAAATCATTAAACTGGGTCTGTAAGAGTCAAAATCTGCCCCTGTCAAACAAGTAATACATTTCTGTTTTCCAACCTAATATACATGATCCATACACCAGTGTTTACTGCACAATAAGCAAAACAAAAACAACAAAAATAATGAGAAAGTTCACATAGCAATAAAACAAAAAACAATAAAAATAAAACAGAAAGTTCACATAGTGGTGGCATATGCAGCAGAGGTACTATCATACCTTTTTAAAGATTACATGGAAAAACTGTAGCGAGAAATAAATAATCCACACTGTACAAGCTGCTCCCACTGCTAGAGTAGAACAGAATACCAAACTGATGTCCTTTTTCAAAAAATAGAAGTCTGTTCATACATTCTGCCTCTGTTAAGCTCTAAATAAAGTGACCAGTTTCTCACTGTTGACAGTGTTGAATTTAATTCTTAAAGAGATTTACTCCAAATATTATTCTGTACCAATGATTCACTCAAAACAAGATGGCATCTACAAACTACAATGTCCTGGGACAGTCCATCATTCTAGCACCCAAGGTCAAAGAAGAATTTTGACCCAAACATGCACATAGATGAGGTTTTACAGTGAACAAATGAAAAAAGGATAGATGTGTTTTCTTAAACTCTCAGGATTTTAGCAAACTTTAATTTAGGTTTTGTATGCTCATATTGATATTGATTGAAATATTCTCCTGGCAAACACCAAATAGAAATAGATAACTGGCCTTCTAAAAATCGAAAAATCTATAGATAAACCAGACGTATCTTACAAGCATTTCTGAAAAGAGGTAACAAAGAAGATAAAAGAAGATATACTGCTCGGAGCCTCTGTAATCAGATACTAGAAATCAATCAACACAGGCCATCTTCAATTACTATGTTCCCCATAGCACCCATCGACAGGGCTGTGTCTGGGTCATGCTCCATCCATGTAATTTTCACCCTGAAATCTCGGCACACTGATGACATTTAGAAGAACCTCTACTTTTAAGCTCTATCATTAGCAACCTTATTCCCTCTTTAGTAAATAGTCATTTCTTATGCATAATGTAATTGTTTAAATTATCCATTAGTCGATTTCCATCTTGAAAGTAAATTTTGAGAAAATATCTCAATTATTTTACTACATAAATCAATTACAGATCCCTTTCAAAAACTTATATTGGGATATATAATTTCTTTTCCTTTTCCTTCTTTCCCTTGTTCCTTCCTGCCTGCCTTCCTTGCTTCCTTTCTTCCTCCTTCAGCTAAGGTTCAAACTCAAACACAGTTTCCAAATGTGAAGCAGATGTGGCCAGTTTTTGACCTGGTCACTCCAAGATCCACTAGACGAAATGTATATCACTAGCAGGCTTTCTCCCTGACAATGTTTTCATTTCACAGCTTTGCATTTTGTTTTCTGTCACTAAATTACTAATATAGCATCACATATAAAAAGCACTGAGCACTCAGGAAAATAAATTACCTACAAAACTCCACAATCAACTTTAAGATCAAGGCAGTCACTCTGCTCTTTTCTGCCTACAACCAGAAACACAACTAATGATAATTTCCTGAGAGTTTCTTGCTGAAATAAATTATGCCAAATTTTGTATTTCTCAAAACATTCTTACTTTTACTTTTCTAACCTACTGAATTATGATGTGCCACAGGCAAATGAATGACAGTGAAAGAGTCAATTTCAGTCTAATGGAGGAAGAAACTGTTTATAATATTTTGAGGAGAAACTGGGTTCCCAAAAATTACATGTATCAAGTACTGAGTACTTATTGACCTGTCAGGCCTCTAGTCCTAAAACTAATTTCTAAAAGCAATTCCTAAGTTTCTTTTAATAAAAGAAAACCAATCATATTTTTGAAAGTCAGTTTCACTGTAGAGAAGCAAAACAAATGAATTCTCAACCACAACTCCAAGAAGGATTGATGTCCCTAAGGACTATTATATATTTTTGTACAAAGATGATTGTTTACGTCTTTTTCTTATTAACTTTGTACCTTAACTATGGTAGCTCTGCTCTCAACCTTTACATGAGTTTAAAAGAAATGGTAGTTCCATAGGTCCTGACTATATCCAAATCTTTCTTGGTTTTACTGTAACGTTCCTTTGTCTCCTTTCCAATTTTAATTTGTTCCTTTTCCTGTTTGTCAGAATTTTACAATAAACTATAAATTTAGTTAATGAATAACTAGTTAAAAGCCAAGAACTATTTTATAGGTCTAAAACATTAAACAAGTGTGAGACCCTGAGCTCAATTCATGGTACAAAAAAATAAATAAATAGATGAAATAGTTTATTGTATCAAAACTATGAAAGAAATATGAATACTCTTCAACATGGGTGGTTCAACCCCTTAAGATACTTACGGAATAGTTCAGCAGTCCACTTAAGAAAAACTATAAGTACAATTACAGCCAATAAAATAAAATATACCTTCTCATATAAAGATAAATAAAAATATTTTAATGGAAATGAGTAATAATTGACACTTTACTATTATTTTCCTCACTAGAAGCTCAGGAGTGTTTGTATGAATATATATACAAAGAGGTGTGTATCACTGCATCCATATGTTTAATGACTTCAGTCTCTACTAAGTTCTACCTCATGAGTCTTGTCATGATGTCAGAAATGTCAAATACATTGGAGATGCTGTAGCTAGAAAAAAAGGATAAGGGTAAGCACCTCCACTATACTTAAGGATGTTCAGTTAATAGGCCAAAACATAGGAGACCATTTTCTTCTTCCCACAAATGCCCTGGCATGCAAAGTGAGTCAGAATCCTTTATCTCCTTTTATCTTGGACAAAGCTATCTATGTGCAGAACCATGGCCTTTCTCAGCCACAGGACTGCCTTTCATTTTCAAAATTCCCAGCTTCTTCTATTTGTACTTAAAAAGAGAGACTTAGGAATCGTATTATATTCTGGGTTAATAAAAAGGATACACAAATTTACATGTACTTTCTCTTTAGAAAATCAGCTTTTGAAGGTGGATAAATGTATATCTATTTTCTTAATGATATTTTTATTTTCTGATTTAAAAAAAAAGTCAAGGTATTCAAACAATTTCTGTCTGTTTGTAGGTCACTAAGTCACACCATCCTACCTCTTACACCGGCAGAAAGCATGGAGACTGAGAGCATGAGTGCTGGAATCAGATGTTAATTTTAGCCCCAGCTCTAGATCCGCTATGTGACATTGGGAATAATACTTAACTGCTCTGAACTTTATTTTCCTCATCTACTGTGACACCACTGAATTATATCAAGAAATGCATATATGAGGAGCATACATTCTTATTCCCAACACCTGTCAGTACAGAGACTGATATTTTTCGCTGTCCAATTACAAAGAAAGCTCCAGGGTGCTATTCCTGATTATCTTTGCCTGTTTTATTAGCAAGAACAAAATAAATAGAAAAATTACCTAGATACAATTCTGAATCTCTAGATAAAAATTATATTTTAACATGATTCATCTGGTTGTATTTCTCTTTGTCGTGAATAACCATACCACATAAGCAGATAAGGATTCCACAAGCAAAAAAAAAAAACTGAACACAGATATCTAAATTTATATAACTTTCCAAAGAATTGCATAAATTGTAAGGAGAACTGACAGAGCTGAAGAGACACAGGTTGGGATCCCTGTTCCACAATTTACTATTGAATTTTGATGATTCTAATGCTCACTGATCCATCTACAAAATGAGATGGTACAACGTATGCCCCATTGATTTACTGCTACAACCAAATGACTATGAATAAAACACCTGACATAAAACAAAAACTCAAGTATAAGTTCCCTCCCTGATAAGTGTGAGGGGTTCAAACTGCAACTCTCTTCAATAAAGTTGCATTTTTTACCTTAAAGGAGCAAGGATATCTAAATAATGCGGATTTACTGTGAAAATCTGCTTTAAAACTCTTCCAGTAAAATAAACAAATGATATGTACTAATTACACTGTTTTTTTTTAAATAAAAGCCATGGCATATACCATAAACATAATAAAGAGACAAAGGAAAAGAGGATAAAAAGGGAACAGCTGGTATAAACTGTGAACATCATTCAAAGAGGCAATGGGGCCAATAGTCTTTCAGTGAAAGCAAGAGAACACTAGGTGGTAAGAAAATGATACTTTAGATCTGGGGAAGCAAAACATATTTGCTACTCTGAATGCCAGAGGAGACTTGGATAACATCTCCTGTCTTAAGGAGCTATACTCTATTCCCAGCTGTTCAGAACAATGACAGAGTTCACTGCGACAAAGAATTTGTAAAGAAAAACTTCCTGATCCCAAGAGCCAGAGGTGCAGGACAAATGCTAAATCGTACATCTGTTGATGTTTGGATGTATAAATGAACAGGGATTTAAGGAAAAAAAATATCCTCCATGTGAAGGATCTTTCTCCTCCAATAACTGTCAACTCTGCAAACATTTTTTTCATCTCTTTTCCTTTTATATTTAGATAAATATGTTGGTTCTCAGCACTGTATTTTACCTTTTCACTTAATTGACTTTATTTTTCAGAGCATGTTTGGGATTACAGAAAATTAAGCTCATATTACAGGAAGTACATATATGCCCTCTCACCTGTACTTTTATATGCCTTAGTTGACTTAAAATATTAAAGTTACCTAGTACTTGAATAAATCAATGTATTGTCTATTAATCAATTTGGAACTTCTTAGTTGAAGGAATAATTGGTTTACTTCATATTACAATCCCATATCACAAATAAATTCCTAGTCATATAACAACTTGGAAAAAGAAGGAATATCAATATTTATAAATGAGATTAGTTTATCCAAGTAAACTAGAAAAAATAGGAATTTCTGACAAACTCATTTTTGCTTTGGCCGATATAATTTCAAAGAAATGAGAATTTCTCAAAAGTCTGGTTAACGATATTGTATTGGTCCCTTGAGTGACAAAAAGAGCCAAATACTGGGGGAAAAAATAATGTAGCACTTACATTTCACTTCCGGCAGAAGACACTGAAGATACTGAAGCAGTATAATACTCATCTGCTAATACATAGACAAGTCACTCCTTTAGGAACAAAAAGCAAACAACATTCTCTCTCACTCTAGAAAACTGGCTCAAGGAAAATACTGACCAGACAAATAGAAATCCCTTTTTAAAAGGCCATCTTAAATTGGGATCCACAAATATCTTCACTTTACTAAGCTCTATTGAAATTTAGCATTTCCATCAATCATAAAATAAACAACCATAATATATTAACATACCTGTAACTTTCTTACCTGTGAAATCTCAATTTCATATCACACATTATAGTTGCTGCAGGTATTCTCAAAATTATACTTATGCTCAGATCTACTTTAAATTATAGTAATATCAGAGTTGCAGTAGATCTAAATATTTAGCATAACTATCTCAATATAATTGGTTCTTTTTGTACTCCTGTGCATTCTTTAATACACAACATTATTCTGAAGAGTCTAAAGGTTAAGAACCTTGTTTCAGAAAAAAAAAAAAAGGAGAAGGGACTAGTGAAGTAGTTCTTTAAAAATCCAGCATAAACCCCATCTTGAAAAAGAATTTTCTAACAATCATATGTGCATATTGTACTGAAATCTAAAAAACAGATAAGAAGTAACACTGCCTTATTATTTTCACTTAAAAACTTCCATACAACCTAAAAAAGGTTGAGATGGCCTTTTTAGTCAATAAAAAACTCAATAGAAATAACTGCCGGCAATCAGTTTGACCTTAGAAATATTGACCTACTAGAAGTAGCTGTTTTGAGAAAGGAAAGGGGTGATAATTCAGCAAAAACCTTATCAGGAGCTACATTTTCCTCAATCCAAAATCCTACCTAAAATAACATTAAAGATACTACATGAGACAGTTCAAAAACCACAGCGCTCCCAATATGAAAGCAGGAACTAGCAATAACTGACAATTCAAGTCAGCCAATTTCACATTTATAAGATACTGTAAGTTAAAAGCACCATTGAATTGATTTCAAATGACCTTCATGAGATTAACATTATGAAACACTGAAAGACATTAAAACAATCATGATCCAATATTTTTCTAATTATGAGACATGTTTGGATAGCCCATTTCTTACATAAGAGATATTCTCGAAATAGTGGTTTTGTCAGAAGCTTTCAAAGTGTTAAGAAAGAAATCATTATTGAAAGGAATTTTACAGTAAGATTTGAAAAGCTGTGTATACTCTGATTTTCAGGTTGGATTATGTGTCTGTCATAGTTGTCTAAAACCATATTATAGAAGAGCATGGCAGTAAACTACTACCTCATGTTACATGGAACTCCTAAAACTAATTTATTGAAAGTATTATGTATATATACATATTTATATAATTCCTTATGAAAGTGCAGAGTCTGCTTTAATGCAGCAAACTATTTAATCACCTGTGATTTACTTTATTAGATTCTGAACAGTAAACTTTTCTTTCTGGCCTAATCTTTTCTTTTAAAGTAACCTAGTAGTAGTCTTAAGTGATCAGTATATATGACACTGTGGCACATTATACTCATTAGCTAAAATTTTAGAAGACAAATAATTATTAATAGATGTGGTAGCTTCAGGTATATTTCTTACTGTTGTCAGGCAACAGAAACACAAAGTGGTGACTGAGTTAAACACCAATGGGCAATTTAACTTGTTTCCAAAATGGATTATGGCCAAAGCTAGTATCTAAAGAGTTGAGTTAAAAACAAACTGATTGGCAATGGTTTTCACAAGGCCATATCAAAGATCCTTGGATAAATGGTCTCCCACTGCATTCTACTCAAGCAAAAAATGAAACAGAGGATTGCATGCAAAGGTTTTACAATAGGGTATTGCTGAGACATCTTGTACATTTAAAATGCTCTAACAATATACATACCCTTTTCCTCTTTGAACCAAGAATTTTCTGTTTTCTGCACTTGTCTGTGCTATATGCCATCCCAACCTTTTAAAAGTCTGCACACACAATTATGATTCAGTTTAAAACAAAGACAGTCACAATATAATTGTGCCCAATGAGCCCAAAATATTAAACTTTTATTTTCAAGTATGGCTTTCATTATTCCATCCACCGATGCAGCACATATGATAATATATTATTTGTTATTCAGAAGAGGAAGAGTTCCATACAAAATAAATGACTTCAATTGCCTTATAAATTAAACATGGGTAAATGTCTTGGTAAAATAAATTAAAGAAGCATTTGTATTTGATCACTCTATCATATTACTGTCTTTATCTACAAGCAGAAGAAGCTGCCGTAGTGTACTTCCTGAAATTCATTACATGTAAAGTCCATAATGTAGAAAAATCACTACTAAGTTATGGCTAACACTCAAACAAATAATACACATTATGTACCTCAGAGAGACTCAGGGCACATAAAAAGCAAAAAACTCAGAAAAGATAATGATGGCCTTAACCTGTAGTTTAGGGGTTGGTTTGATTGTTTTTGTTGGAACAGCTTTTACCAATGTGATAGTTTTAAAAGTTAAAGTATATGGCATTGCTAATTAGTATTAAAATTCATGTTCATTTCTTAAATCTTCCTTTATGGCATAAAAGTACAAATACTAGTTTTGATGAAATACCTTTGCTGACTTTGATGTAATCAGCAAGAGGCATGAGATAAACATCTTACATTCAGTTTTAAGGAAAAGCAAATCTGCTCCATTATTATCAAACTATTTTAAGCGAGAAAAACCATGAAAGAAAATGCTTTTCCTCATGCGCAGAGGGGAGAGTAATTTATAACATAAAATTTTAATTATAATTAATGTGAAAGATCAGGTGAAATAAAAATCCAGCAATTTCTAAGAATCTCAAACCTATACTTAATGTTTCACATAGAAACTGGCTGTAGAATAATACTATTAAAATACGGTCAGTAAACGTGTTCAATGCAATAAAAGCTAAACCCTGATTCATACAAATGTCATTTTGAAAATATATAAACATTATCATTTCCAGTAGCCAGTATCAAACAGGCTCAGTTTACTATCCAGGCCATATAATGTGTACACTTACAAGCCCTAAAGGATCAACAACATCCCACATTTTATACATCATCACCAATAGTAATTACCCTGCACTGGAGGCTTACTTCCCATATTCTAGTGCTGTCTGAAATATACACTTGGTTGAATTTTATAGTTAAACATGGAAAGACATAAATGAAACTCTAAAACTTCACTCTTGTTAAGCACGTTGGATGGAATGAGTGAAAAAGCATCAAGGAAAAGGGAGGGAGGTGGAATAGGGAGAAATGAAAACAGTAAAAGGAGAGGGAGGTAAGGAGAAAGAAAGATAGGTGAAATGAGATAGGAGTAAAGGGAACATTTCAGCAACTACAATGTACAGGAATTAAAAATGACAGAAGAAATATTTCCCTGTGATTCATATAAAGTAATAATTTGGTTATTTGCATTTAAAAATAACTTCAAGAGCGAAAGAATTTTTACTAGAATATATATTTCATCTTGTTAAATATTTTGCACAAAAAAACCCCTTAACACATGCTATATTTGCACAATAATTTAACTGAGCACTTTTCTCCACAACTCTCAAATCTGGTTCCTTAAATAAAAAAACAATTGTCCATATTTTAGAGCAAGGAGAAAATATGGTCCTCCAAATCCAATTTAATATTAACTTTTATGAAGTACCTTGTATGGGTTAGGCTTTGTGGCTGATCACAAAAATACTAAAATTTTAAAAATCACACACACATCGACACTACCCTACATGAGACAGATTTTTTAAAAGGTAATTACAAAGCAATTTGGCAAGTAGAAAGATAAAATACATTTAAAGACCTAAAGGAGAGTTTGTGCTTGTCAGGAACTCTGGCCTTCCTGCTACATTTGTTGCAAAATCATTCAGTTTAAACTTGGGCTATTAATTTTATTTTTTAATTATTAAAAGTGAGGTGTTTTTGTTTTGTTTTGTTTCTGCAATACAGAGAACTGAACCTACATTTCGTAATGCCCCACAGTTTACCCAAAGATTCACATGGTTGAGAAATGTGATACAAGCCCAACTTGGACAAGTGCTTGAGCACAGGGTC
This sequence comes from Fukomys damarensis, assembly GCF_012274545.1. Taxonomy (NCBI): domain Eukaryota; kingdom Metazoa; phylum Chordata; class Mammalia; order Rodentia; family Bathyergidae; genus Fukomys; species Fukomys damarensis. Next base: position 34,125,037 of record NW_022900916.1, read on the forward strand.
TTGATTTCACATGAAAAAGCCCCAGCTAATCTCTTGAAGGATGATGAGCACTGTGAAAAGACCCAGGCTAAACGAGTGTACACCATCCTAGAACAGCCAACCATAGCTGAGCAAATCCAAATCCTAAAAAATGCCCAGGCAAACCCAGATGAAAAAACAGTAAGTATTTACGAAGAGTAAACAATTAAGAAAGAAAATGGCTTAAAACATATATGTCTTTAATGAATATTTCTACCGTAAACAGTTCAAATCCTAAAAGAATGAGCAATTAGTTTAGCAGTTCCGCCCAAAATTGAACACAGAGTCACGAAGCAAAATGAAAATATGTCCACACAAAATCTGGCACATGAATGTTCACAGTATTATTAGTCATAATAGTAAAAAAATAAAAATCGGGCTGGGGATTTAGCTCAGTGGCACTGCATCTGCCTTGCAAGTACAAAGTCTAACTTCTTTGATCCCTGGTACAAAAAGTAAAAATTACCCACAAGCCTATAAACTGATGAATAAATCAAACAATAAGAAGAGCTACCTAACAAATTTTCTATTTGGACTCATGAAACCAGTTATTTGACAATAAGGTTCTTTCCTGATCTAAATTCACTATTTTTATAATAATTTTATAAAAAGTGATGCTATTGATAAATTCTTCAGAAACAGGCCCTAATAGAGTATATTTACTCTGTAAGTTCTATAAAAACTTGATCTGAGAAAAATCAAGTGTCACTGGAAACTTCTGTACACTTTGCTACTGATGAAATGACTTCCAGGGCTGGAAGACATAAATGTTTTATAGCTAACAAAGAAGATAGGCACTGAAGTTCTTCAATGTACTGAATCGTACATGGACATCAACTGGTTTCAAGAAAATTTTAGGTCCACATTTCCCCCTCTCTCAGTGTAATAATTAAAACCAATAAGAAAATGTTGTGTACAAAAGAAACAATATACTCTAAAGAACTTACTCTTTGTAAGTTAATAAATTAAGAATTAATTATTTTAGTTTATCAGACTGAACTGGTTGCAGCAAAAAAAAGATTTAAATATTGATAGTGCAATGCATCAGATATAAAAATCCTTACATGCAGAAGATAATAATTTACCATAGTAAAATGAATACAAAATACTGGGTCAAAGATAGTTCTCATCTCTTCTGATACTTTCTTCTCATTATCATGTCTCCTTTTTAGCACCCCTAAGTCTAATGCTTCAGGGTACCACTACCTAAACAATTTAAACAACCTTATCCTACTTTCTTTTATATATTTTTTTTTATCTTTTCTTTAGAATTCTTTAAAGAACTTTGGTGCTTTATGCTATCTCTATGAACAGTTTCTTTATATAGACTAAAGAATTTCTCATGACTAATTTTGATACTGTGGGCTGGAATTGTATCTCAGTGGTATTGTGTGTGCTTACTATGCATAAGGCCCTGGATTCATTTCCAACAATATCAAGCACAAGGCGGAAAGGTGGGGGGAGAGGAAGGAAAAGAGGGGCTGGAAGGAGGAGGAGGATAGAGGGTAAGAGTTCTTATTGTACGCTGCTAAGAAGCAGCTCTTTATCAATGTTTCTGGTATACCCATTCTAAAAGTAAGTTTCTCAGAAATTACATGAAAGAAAAAACTATTTGTCATAAATACAGAAATATTCCTGAGTTGAATATCAGAACTACATTAACCAAATTGATAATACAGTAACAAAATATTTTCAATAAAGTTTAAAACATATGAAGTACCTAAAACATATCTAGGTATAACAATTTCTCAGTAAGTATTATATATTATATTATATACTTAAATTAGTGAGAATGATACAGGCTCTGAGTCAGCTATAAATATGCTAAAAAGGACGCTCAATGGAAAAGAATTTTCTCCTCTGTCCAAATACTGATCACCAAATTAGAGAGCAGATACAGTTCACATATCCAGCATATTCATGTATCTAGATATTAATCAAGAATTGAAAGTAAATAAAATGGCCTCTCAAGGGACAAGATAGATGCTACAAATTTCACAAGCCTTATTGCTTACCCCAAGTCTATTTACTTTCACTTTACACACAATAATACATTCTTATATCCAATTTCTACATCTAAAGGAAAGAAGAGAACAATGATTACTGGAAGTTAAGAACAGACAGAAAAAGGCTGACAAGGACAAAAGGGAAAAAGAAAACATTTCCTAGAAAATAGAAAAAAATTTTAATCATAAAAGTAACATCAGACACAGAGCTAAAAGTTTCACATATTTTATCTCTAATCCTAATTGTTCTGAAGGTAAGAAAAATCTACCTTAATATACTGAGGCTTTAAAAGAGTAACTTGCCAACAAAATTATGTGATCAATAAAATCATACTTAACCATATCACTGAACTGACTTCAATTTCCTCCTCACTATCTAACCCTCTTAAAATTTCCTGTAGGACTGAATCTTCTTCCTGACTCAGAGTCTTCACAATTCTCTTTCCTATGTTTGGAGTGCTTCTCCTCACCGCTGCCCTATCTCTCTTTACTTGCCCACCTCCAAGGATCCTTCAGAGATGTTCCCCAGAGAAGACTTCTGAGGCTACTGATGAGATTACAATCTATACTCTGCATTTTCAAAGGACTGTTTATCTGCCTTTGATAATGCTTACCACAACTTAATAAAATTATCTGAAGTTGGTTTGAGAATTTACTGTAGATGGACATAAGAAATCATATGAATGGGCTTTAAAATATGTCATAAGGCTAGACCCTAGTAAATCATATAAAATTAAGTACAATCACTAAAAATCATGAATTTTAAGTTACACTTATTATGCATCAGTAAATGTATTTAAAATAAAACAAGTACATCAGATTCCAAAAAACATTCTATTTCATAAGCAGAAAGGAGAAAAAAGAAAAGGTATGAGAGAGCCAGTCATACGATGAGCTTGTAGGGTCAGGAATCAATATACCCTATAGGTTTATGTCCTGTATTATGTCTTTCTTTAGAAAATGCCAACTTCAACATAAATAGCAAGATTTGCTTAAAAATTTTAAAACTATAAATAAATTGGTTAAGCAAGACAGATTTATTTCTCTCTCTAGTTTGAAGGCACATATAGTTCAGGCCTGGAGTTTTGGTCACCAGAGATCAAGGCTCCTTCCTCCTTTAGTACATTAGTGCTTAGCTTGGCTTCAATTTCAAGATGGCCTCAGTCTATGATGGCATATGGATTAAACTTCGGTCATCCGATCTAAATTCTAGGCCAAAATGAAGAAAAAAGGGTACCTACCTTTTTAGTTGATCAACCCATTAAGGCATTTTCTCATAATCTTTATCTGGCTAAGTCTGCTTATACCTCATTGGTCACACCCAGCACAAAGGACAATGAGAAATGTATTTCTGGGAACATTACCACCTAAAATACTGTCAGAAGGGAGGTCAGGTGTAAAGGTAGAGAAGGAGGTATATAAATGGATACCCCTTTAAAATTGCTCAGGACCAAAAATAATTTTTTTAAATCTGGAATAAAATTTATACTAATATACAATTAAACATCTAGCATAAAGATAGCATCTTTGCACTGTATTGTATTATATTCAAGAATGTGGTATGCCTTATAAGAATCTAAACTAGCTATTCATTTTGAATTCAAAAGTAGTCAGAAATTTATGGGAATAATAGTTTGGAAATTAGTCTTTAACATACCTTTTGTAAGCATTCTCCCATCTCTAGTTTTGTAACTCATGCATAAAACCTAAATGAAGGAGATTTGTGCAAACATCCAATTATACAAACACCCAATTATGGAGCCTGGTAGTTGTTAATTTGTTACTATAGCTACAAGTTTTATGCTATTTGATGGGAATGTTTCTTTCAAATTGCTCTAGGCCCAGGGGAAAAGGTGTAAGGTTGATGATCTCTTAATGCACATGCATAATTCTATTAGGTTTGATATTCTCTGGGGGAAAAAGATAATTCCTAAATGTTATAAAGTTGAAGAGGAAATAAAGGTATTTGGTCAGAGAAAACCGGTCTATCCTGATAAGCACCATTTTTTTTTCATTTTATTACAAAGTTAATAGTAGTGGCTCTCAAAGTATATTCCATAGATCAACAGCAATATCACATTATAACTTGCTAGAAATGTAAACTTGCAGACCTACTAAGTTAGGAATTCAGGTAACAGGGACTAGAGATTTGTGTTTTAACAACTTCAGGTATCTAATTCACTCTATGTTGAAGAACAGTATCTTAAATACTCCATATTCCAGTTTTTTCATTGAAAAGGTATGTTTTCCCACTGCCTGCGCCTTGCAAGCCCAAAGTCCTGAGTTCAATCCCTGGTACCCCCCAAAAAAAGATATAAGTTCTCAGGACAGATATGATAAGAAATGCCATTATATATTTAATTAGGTACCTTTGTGCTCACTGATGTTAAAAAAACCTACATGCATTTGTTTTCATTTAATTAGTACAAGTTTGCAGTGCATAATTTTTGCATTCTTTGTGTGGAGTTGGTATATGTGAATAATATGCCTTCATTCTTTTTTGTCCCCTTTCCCTCCACTCTCTTCTATTTGTTGTTGTTGTTGCTGTTAAGAAAAGAAAAATATGATTCTTCCCATTGTTCCAACTTACACCTTAGTTTATACCTAGCTCCAAAAGATAGGAAGGAAGGGCAAGTCAACAAATCATTCAGAAATCAGCCAGATAAGAATGCTTCATGAAGGCCTTGAAGAACAGAACACAGAACTGATTCTTAGGCCTCCCATAAGAAACACATGTTGAGCCACATACTAAGCCATATATTACTACACAAGGTAGTTATACCTTTTTGCATGGCATAGTCTACTTTTATCTAGAAAGAAAATCTCAACAGTCCTAGTTTCTAACTTTTGCTTCTGCTTTGACATGATTTTTAGTAAGTTGTTAAACATCTGTGATTGCTTTCTGAAGAGTACAGGTAATGCTCATTCCATGTAGAAGGAATACTACAGACTAGTAATGGTAAACCTTATAGAGAGGAGTGTCTAAACTGCGATCCCAAACTCATTTATCGCAAAGTGCTAACACTACAATTAAACCTGAATAATGAGGTTTTACTTTAGAAAACAACTTACACATTAACATCTTTTGTCTTAAAAGAAAATCAAATAACATGCATGACATTGGTTCAGCATCAGTGTCTGATCAGTTGATAAAATAGACTAATTTTAACAATATAAGCAAAGTCAACTGGCTACTCAGTAACTAAAGATTTGAGATTAAATAAGATTAAAGTCTTGAAATTTTATATTATGAAAAAAGTTGGACTTCTAAATTAGGTATTTATATTCATACAAAATATTATCATATTTAATTATCATACTCTTATGTTAAATAATTTATAAGGACTGTGAGACACTACAACAGATTACCAAACCAAGGAAACAAAAATGCCTATTTACTTTGTAATCTTTTAGAAACACCTATCCATTCACCTGAAAGAAATCATACCTTCAAATATAATTCTATAGTAACAGATTTAAAATTATTTTGTAGAAAAAATATATTTCCCCCAAATTAAATCTTGCCTAAGCATCAGGCCAGGGGAAGTTATTTATAACATGTTTATACCTAGAAACATAAAGAATATCTAAAAATAATTAAAAATAAGTTTTTAAAAAGTCCAAAAAAAGTACTTAGTTTTAGATTCTTAATAATTTACTGAAAAAAGCTAACAACATCAAGTAAGTGTAAAATGATACATTAAACATCAACTAAGTGTTCAAGAACATGTTATACCCAGCTAATTATCAGGTACCTACTCCAATCAAGTTGGTAAAATTTGAAATTCAAAACATTTCATAATATGAAATGATATCAAGGATGAAAAGAAATAGAAACTTTTGTAGATTTTTGCAAGCTGTGTAAACTGGAAAAATATTTTTGAAGGTAACATGGGGAGTCTATTAAACTATAAGCAAGATTATCCTTTTACTCAAGAATTCCTCATTTTGATACCTAATTTAAAGAAATATTCACAACATTTATGAAAGAGCTCACTGTAACATTTTTAGAACAGCAAAATCTGAAATATGTGAAAACTCAAATATTTAAAAACAAGGAACTTGAACCACTGTGGTTGAAGTTTTCGAGAGAAGCTTCAGAACTGTTACTACTGAATTTTTATCCCTTTGTCTTTAAGGGCAATACTTATGCATCTCCTTATGCAATACTTATGTCTCTAAGTATCCTACAGAATACAGAGACTTTTAAAACCACTAGACTAGATTAATTCCAAAGATACTTCTTAGTCCCTGCAGAGAATATAACATTGAGAGGTTTAGTACCACTGAAGTCCATCCAAATTTCAAGTACATTTAGATTATTAAACCACTCCCATAGTGTTAGCTACAATACATATCTATCATACACCAATATCAAAAATGTGTTTATCTAATCTATTCAGACAGTCTAAAACATAACTTAATATCCAACTACCAAATATAACAAAAGCATAAATAAGCCAACCACTGTGGACAGAGTATTTCTGAAAATATTTCCTCAGCACATGTCCTATTTTGAAGAAACTGTAGTGGAAGAAAACCATTTGACAATATTTACATATTCCACTGGATTTAGAAAAAGATACTATTCATTCATCCTGTACTGAATGAGGCTGATGGGCTCTGACTAAACAATATGTAAGTAGGAGACAGCAGCAGTTAATGGCAATTAAGTTGAACATAACTACAAAATTATAGCAATTAAAACTCCCACAGAGGAATGTGGGAAGTCATCCAAGCTACTAATCATTTATAACACTTTTTACATTATTTAAGGGAATCCAGTTACAGATCATCAAGCCATTAAAAAGAAATCTGAAAGTACTTGATGTAATAATCTGTACTAGTACCAAAGTTTCTGAAGGCTTGGCTTAAGAATGGGCTCTTACTTAGAAGGTCTTGCAATTAGCTGCCTCTAAGAGAAAGTTCATATAACACACAGAGAAATTCTTGGTGTTACATTGGAAAATTTGCCGTGGCTTTGGTTCACTTCATCATCAGAACAAAACATTTCCATTAAAGATATGATTGCTCAGTTAACCAAAGGTTCTTCTTTACTTACAACTTTGATAATGGCTATGACAGTAATATAATTCTAATTCTGGAGAATGCCAACAGAAACAGACTATTAAACCTTAAAATGAACTCACAAGTTTTTATATATTAAACTCAGGGAAAAAGATGCAGTTATCAAAACTGACAAGGGGCACTGAAAGCAAATGCAAAAAACTCAAAAAACTGGTATGGTTTCTGAGAATCATGAAGACCTCACTTGGGTTTCTTAAAAAGACGGTGGTGGATGATTTTCACACCAGAAACCTTAGGTTTCCACTTGTCTGCCCTTCCTCTAACTTATTCTAGTCTCCCACCAAGTCTCATAAACTATTCTTCTTCAACCCAGTAGCAGGCTTTTCCTGTACCTTATTTCCTCTAGCTAGTCTTGGAATTTTCTTCATTAACTTAAACGCTCAACAGCTACACGGTTTATATCTACCACACAGATGATTCACATTTCAATCTCTAACCTTAATCTCTCCCAATTCATTGCTCTCCCCAAGATTTAAACATTTCATTTTATTACCTACCCTCACCTTCATGCTGACAAAGATTTACATCATTTTAAAAGTTAGACTGATCATGATCTTAATAAATGGGTTTCCTTGTTCCTATTCTATTTCTCCTAGAGTGAACTATCCTTACTAAATCATGTATGTTAGTGGGAAGAAGAACTAGAGAGAGGTTCAGAGGCTCAACGGCAATATTTTCTTCCACAAAATTTTAAATAACTGAATATCTATATACTCAATAGTTAAACATCTATTTATGTATATATGTGTGTGTGTATATACGTATATAAACATATATGAGCTGATCATTATTAAACATTAATTACATAATACTCAAAAGTAAAAGCATTTATTTCTAATCACCACTAGCACATGTTTGTAGATAGCTTTCCACATCCATCATCTACTACTATAACCACTGAGTACACAGCAAATCTAATAAAGTAGCAATGTTGCCAGGACAGCAGCTGATGCCATCACTTCACCACTGGAAATTCCACATGAGAATGTGATTATTATCAATTGTAAGCCTCTTAAAGCCAATTAATTAATTAATTAATTAATTGAAGTATGTCAAATTATACTTTTTTTAAGATCTCACCTTGGAGAAGTAAAGCAAACGTGGAATAGCCTTGTTTAGCCACTGAACTAAATAGTAATTTGTGCTTTCTTTAAAATGATTCATCATATTCAATTACTATGGCTCTCCTAATTAGAATTTTCCTAATTCTTATAAATTTAATTATTTCTGCCTATACACCTGCCTACCTTAATACTGAGTTAGTAAACAATTAAATATAGGTATATACACATTTACTTTACAATTACTATAAAACAGTCTCATTTTATGTTTTATTCAGATTGTTGTGTTTTCTTCTATAGGTAATATGACTCTCAAAGTTGAAACTATGTAGATATAGTATTTATCAGCGTGTGTGTATACTGATATACACATATGTAGTAACAGCAATTTTAAGCTGAATGAAAACTATGTAACTGTACTGTATACCGAAAAAATGGAGTTGAAAAACTCCTATTCCCTAGTGATGTCATAACTACCAGTCATAATATTGCAGCATAAGCTATTTCTCATGTATTTATGATGGTGTTAGGCTGAACAAGCCTACAGCACCACCAGTCATATGAAAGTACTATTATGGTATCAATGACAATAAACAATGATATTACTGACTTACCTACTTTAAAAAAAACAACTAGGTAGCCTCTTTCCACTCCTCTACAAATCTGCAAACACTGCTGGATGTTACAAACTCCCTGGAAGCTATACATGTAACGATCACTCCACCATATACCTGTATACACAAAGGTTAAGAATCCATAATTCATCTTCTTAGGCTATGTTATAGACCTGGAAATGTAGAAAAAGCCCAAACAAAAAAATCTGTAAACATAACATTATAATTTTTCAGCATATATTTATTGGACATCAAAAATATAATGATCAATATCCCAAAACATGAACATTAGTCCTAAGGCTGGTGGACACAACTCTGCCACATCAACTCTTCAGTCAATGATTGGCAGATTTTCATCCTCCTTTCCCCAAGATTGAACTGCATCCAATTTCCACCCGGCCAGTGATAGGTACTCTTCATCAACAAAGGCAGGCAGCTTAAACAAGACTGACACACAAAGTAGAGAATGCATGGTGGGACTGCAAGAATGAGAAACTACATCAATGATTCATATCCTTATATCAGAGATGCTTTAGAGAGAAAAATGCAACCACAAAATTCTCTGATCGCACAGATGACAAATGGGCCCCTCCGTTCAGGGCTGGCATACTCTGGAATCTGTTTGTGAAACTATTTTAAAATATACCAACCAAGATTCTAACAAAAACCTTCTATCTTTTATTTAAACAGAGAAAATAAGGCTGGGTGAACATCAGACAAACATGACTCACACAGTCCCACTAACCAGCTTTCAACTCTATCCCTACCCGGCCAAGAAAAGGTTCTTCACCAGTGCTCTGCCTTAGAATTGCATACCGACAATTCCCAGACATTAGTAGCAGACAATCCATAAACAGCACATATTACTATTGTACTGTGTACACTGTATGCATATATTATTTATAGCTAAGCAGAGTGTCATCATAATCACAAATATAAAAGCAAGGCAGTAAAGAGATGGTTAGGTAGCTGGAAATACTGACAAGGTCCATTTATTTAAGAGTCTGAGAATCTAATGAATAAATAGGAAATAAATGTGAGTTTTAATTTGGCAGAGTAGGCTACGACAAAAGATACATCGCGCCTCTGTATCTCAATTAAAAATAGATATCTAAATTTGAGGATAAAGTGAAAAATATTTTCCTTAACAAATGAATTTTAATTATGTTGTACCTCCTCAGGGAACACTACACTAATGACAGACTATACTTTGTTTTAACAGCAGGTCTCGACCTGCCTGACTTCTTATCTCAGGCACTACATTTGACAAAGGTCATTTATCAGTAAGTGGTAATCTATGGCTTGACATAAGTCACTATACTATATCTCAAGTAATTTAAAATAATTAAATATACCAACAAAACTGAATATACTCCAAAACTAGCAAACTACCATCTAGAAAAAGAACTTCCCTTTTTTAATGAAAGAAATATTGGCCTTCCACTAGCACATAAAAATATCTTAAATATTTGTTCAGTCACTGAATATCTACAAAAAATTTATGAGAAGAAAAGATTAAGTAATAATAAAGAACCAGAAATACTACTGTGCTTCTAAAGTATACTCTGAGCAAATATTTACAACAGATATTTTGCATAGCAAATAGGGCACTAAAGAATAAGGCCTTTTAGATTCTTGCATTTACAGATTTTTTGTTCTTTTCCTCCCAAATTTTCCATTGCCTGAATAGAAATCTCAGAATCAAAATCAAAAGACCTTCTTTTTTTAAAACCACATAATTCACACTCCCTCCCACTTCTGCTTTGCTGTCAAGTGTCTGACCCTGGTTTGATAATCTCATTTCCTGAGAATCAAAAAGCTGGAAATTTAAGCTTCCTAGAGTGTTAATTGCGGCCCTGCTCTATTGCTAATCAAAAAATTGGATGTTTTACATGAAAATGCTTCTCTAATTAATTCTCAGTCATAAATCACCCTGGTTTTAATAACCCCTCCTTGATTGGATAGCCTTTGAAGAGACAGTGCAGCTAATCCACTAAACTAGAAAAAACACACGCAGAGGAAATAATAAGTGGGCTTACAAGGTATGAACTAGATGGTTGCATTAATACTGTCAAGCCAAAAAAGTGAATGCCCTTTCCAGGCTTTTTAATGCCTCACCCTGTACCCCATAAAATAAACCATGAAACCAGGAATCATGAACAAAAGCAAGTGTCACAGAGTTCATGCATCAGAAGTTAAATCTTTCACTCTCCGTCTACAAAACAGCTAATCCTATCATTTTTTAAAAAGAAGTTTCCCTTGACATTTTCCCCCAGAAACCAGAGATCCAGCAATGTCCACTTGTCATATTGTCTATTTTAATAAGACAAAGTTTGTGCTTCCCCCTTCCCTCTGCTTCTGACTGACAATATATTATCATACATATCTCTAAGAGGTGCTGAACTGAATTTTCATTATCCAAAATGTCAAGATTCGTTTTTGTCACCAGAGAACACAGCTGGTCTACACCAGCAGCCCTTTGATTAATTCAAATGGAACAAGTCACCTATACATAACTTCATTTTCCCTAGACTAGCCCTTGCATTCTGCAAGTTTTAATTTATAGCTTGTCAGTTTAAGATACCATTTGCTGCCATGGTGGCACTTGAAAAATGCAGTCTTAATTAGCAGCACTTTGCCTTAGCCCTGTGATTACCAATAAAGCAACAATTGGGAATTTTTAGCTTCAGAGAAGGACTTCTTCAGAATTATACCCACAAACCTTCAGATGATGGAACTATACAGATACACAATAATAATTATTTTTAGCAAGCACTATGGTTTTTTTGGTATTGGGGATAGAACTTGGAACCTTGTGCATGTGAGGCAGGTGGTGGCACCACTGAGCCAAATTCCCAGCCCAGTGAGCACTATTTTAACATGTAAATAAATATATCTGTGACTTTCCAGTTTATAGTACTTATGAAACAGTATCATGTATTCTGTGACATGTGAAAACTTAATGAATTTAGATACAAGTTATTTAAAAAGAAATTACACAGAGTAAGAGGTGTGGAGTTATTATCACAAGAGAAAAAAGATTTAAGGTTGACTCAAATATGGATATAGGAGGCCCAAATCCACAATTTTAGCCTCTATATCATTAAGATGTTATATAAAGAATAGACTACCAAACACAATGGAATATCATTACACTTCCAGATGAATATCTAAAATTGAAACAACTTACAATACCAAGTTTTGGCATATGCTGCCAGTAGGAATATAAAATGACATACTCACTTTATAAAACTAGCAGTTTCCTTAAAAAGTTAAATGTATATTAACCATATGACTCGCCAAGTCTATCTATATGTATTCCCTTTGGGTTTAAGACTAAAACTACCACTGGCTTCTCTGGGACTTCAGCTAACAGATAGAAGATCACAGAGACTTCTCCAATACCATAATTGAATGAGCTAATCTCTCATTAAAAACTCTATTTCTATATATCTCATGTTTCTCTGGAGAACCATGACAAATATATATCTTTTTATGGTATTAATTGGCTATTATGCTACAGGGAAGTGATTTCAAATTGGAGGCAAGAGAAAGGCAGAACAGCAATGTACACAAAACAATGCTAAATGTTCAGATACATTTAATTCATAAATAGGAGGAACATCTTTCCTACTTTATCCCTTCTATTTATCATAGCCTAATCATTTTAAATTATTTGTGTAGTAAAATCAAAGCTAGTGTTTGATTTTCAAAACATTTTTAAAAATAAATGTTCATATTCATTATAGTCTGTGGTGCAGATACAAGCAGGGAAGAGTATACTGCTTAAAAAAATCAAATCAATATCTGTGGCCCTCCAAGAGATGGAGATATATGCCTAGACTCTCACAACAGAGGTCACTTAATATTACAACCTTGATATGATCACTGAGGTAAATACAATTTCTCAATACCCTAAAAGGATATTTGTGAAAGAAAAACACACTAGTTAAAAAAAAAAAAAAAGAAAGAAAAAAGTTTGTAGGGACCATTTCAGAAGATACAACTTAAATGTATGTATTCATTATTAATATGGGTATTCACTCATTAATTTATAAAAACATTTTTGATGTCTTCTACATGTGGAGAATGACGCTTGATGCTGGGAGTCACAGATAAAATGTTAATCAGCAACATTTTTCAGTGCTTAATATGTGCTAAGAAAAGTTCTAAACATTTTACACATGTTAATTCATTTCAATCTCATTAAAATCCTTTGAGGTTAAGTACATTATGTTCACAGTTTATAGAAAATGAAGTAACATGTAGAAGAGTTAATTTGCAAAAAGTCACCAAGGTAGTTATTCTAACTACAGAAAATATACTCTAAACTCCTCCTTAGACTTTGATCTGTGGAACAGATAGAGAGAAAAAGGCGTAGAGTATAAGAATCTAGAGCTTTGGTGATAAATGCTCTTCAAAGAAACAATTTAACTTCATTTTTTTTTTTACAACTGAGAAAAACTGTTTAAGTAATGTGCACAAAATCAGAGAAAGTTATTATGAAAAACGCTTGAGTTTAATACTAAAAACATAGGATACAAACAGGCAAAAATTAAAGAATTCATACTCTTTGGAGAATAAAATAGGTACTAAAAGTAACAGATCCATCAAAGCTTAGAAAGAAGAAAACAATACTTGCAACTTAAAATAAAGGAGGACAAGAAAAGAAATCCTTAACTCCAATTCTCTGGTTTTAAAAAAGTAAATGGTTATGGGTAATCACATACTGCTGAAACCCTTAAATAAGAGGAAGGAGATGACAGATTAGATTAATAAAATAGTATTAGATTATATTTGATATGTCAAACAAGAGTGAGAAAGATGAAAATATATGCTAAGAAAGCTGTCTTCATCCTTAACTAGCACTCTATAAAAGCTATTTCTCTTTTTATTTCCTTTCTTAAAAAATAACATCATTATCTACCAAGTCAACAGATTGGAAAACTGGCAATCAGCCAAAATGTGTGTCTCTTGCCCAAACTCCACACAGAATATCATGTCCAACTGATTCTACCCCCAAATTAGCTTTGGATTTCTTCCCTCCTGCCCTAAAAAGCTGGCATAGTCTTCTATAAGCTCTCACCTGAAATAACAATACAACTTACTTCCTTGTTGCCAACGTTACTGTACTTAAATCATTTTTATTACAGACATAAGAAAACTTTTTATGAAACATAAATTTGATTATATTACTTTGCTACTCTGAACCCATAGAGGACTCCTCACCATCTGTAAAGGGAAACCCAGACCTCCTTATATTACACCAGATCTGCTTACCAATTCCCCTTGTCAGGTATAATCTTTCCCGTACACACTATGCTTCAACCACAAGAAAATGTCTACAAAATTCCATGAAACTCTCACACACTGGTGTATTGATTTACCATCTTCTCCCTACTGAAGTTCCTTTCACTAGGTCAGATAGTTAAATCATCTTCCAGTCAAGTATAAGGATTCTTACTTTGTAATACTTTGTGATACCTTGGAAATATTAAGGGTTTTTTTCCTTAATGTTCCCACAGTAATTGTAACATTCACTAAAACTGTAACTTTTTTCTTTTCTTCTACCTCCTGCAAGAGATGCTTCCAAGAGCAAGGCCTACAAGAGAGTTGGCCTAGAAATACTGTCTGTACAAGTACATTGTGATCTCCGCTGTGTCAACTGATAACAACAACCCTAAATAACTGGCAAGGAAAGGGTTATTAACTTTATTAGACAGATGAGTAATCCAGACCTCAGAAAGGTACAGCGAATTGTCCAGTAAAAGTGGAATGAGAAATAAGTGCTCCTTCCATTAAACTGCAATATCCCCTAGCCTACTCAAAGCACAAACAGAACGGCACCAATATTCCACATATGAACATCACTAACCAGCTGAACAGGGATATGCAAATTAGTTAACTGATGCAGAAATCAGACACTAATGTGCAAACAAACAGGGACTTATTTGAGCTAAGTGGGCATGAATATGCAAATGAACTGGCTGCAATTCAGTAGATGTCATCACAATTCTAGGAATGAACATTCTATATTATGACTATTACAATATTCATGTAGCATTCATACATACTATCATATATTACTGTAATATGGGCTTTTCAAGTTTAAATTTGTGGAAAAGCCAAAAGTAACTTGATGTGTATTTTCATCCACATCATAATCTCAAGCTAGAAATCAGATGTGAGCACACAGAATTCTACAGTCTCCATACCAAACCAGGCTGCCACTGCAGTTCAACTAAACTTGCAGTTCAAGCTGAGTTATTTTCAAGCCAAGGTACTTCAGAAATAGCTTGAGCTGATACTACATGATCTGTCCCCTACCAAAATATCCACCTCATCTATATGCTCAGGGTAAGATATACCACTATAGTTGCATATAAAATGTTATTTTCCTATAGGAATTTTAATATGATTTTAATACAATTTTAATAATGCCTAAACAAAATCCAGAATATTCAGTGTACAATGACATTTAGCTTTAGCTCAAGTGTATTAATGACCTTTGTTTTCCTATTATGACCAGTATACCATCGGTTCTTACTGATTCTTAATTTTTTTGGGGGGACCAGGGATCTAACTTGGGACCTTACACTTGCAAAGCAGGTGACAGAACCACTGAACTCAATCCCCAGCCCCTTAATTCTTTAATTATTAGGATGAACAATGGTCAATGTCATTTCACTATAGCTTTGGCATTCCTTCTACCATCTCAGTTACCTGAAAAATAACAAATTATAATTTGTGGAGGTCTATACATATAAAGAAACTTCCTAAATTCACAGAAAAAGTTACATCCTACTCATGTTCTAAAACGAAACTGAGAGAAGTGCCTATACTCACACTTTCATCCATGCATTCCTGCTGTGCATAGTGCCTGAAATCTGTGCCCCCTGTTCATCTGGAAAACTGGTTTTCATCTCTTACAACCTACCTTAAGCCTTAAAATACATGTCAGCATTTACATGCACATGGTTTTATGTTATACATATCCTATATAGGATATATATAATTCCATCTCAGTGTGTATCACAGAACTAACATCACTGTTTGTGTGTGGAATTAATCAGGCTATAAGTAGTGTTGCATGCAACAAATATTCAAAAACCTGGAGACCATAACAAGGTAAGAGTTTATTTGTTGATCTACCACCCCTACAGCGCTGTCTCACCTGTGTGTTCTAAGATAGCTCAACACCTCATATCATCTATAATCATGTTTTCACATATGTGGTAGGATGGGAAGGAAGATGAGCCACTTCCTTTCCTCTAAGAGCATGACCTTAAATTACACATATTAACTCTACTCACACCTCACTGGCCAGAATTAAATTATATATGCATGGCAGGCTTCAAGCAAAGTTTGAAAATATTAGTATTTTAGGTGGCTGTGTGCCTAGCTTAAAATCAGGGATTCTATGAACACTGAGGAAAGGGAGAACCGTGTTGGGAGGCAAATGTCAGACTCTGTGACACATTTATAATCCCTTTCTGTTCTCTGGTACTTCAAAAGCAAAACTTGATTTTGTTCATTTCTTTCTTTCCTCTTTTTTATTACTATATGCTTGTGATACATAATAAATACAATAATCATGGGGAATTAGTATATAACATCACATCTTTACCCTGTTAACTTTCCCTCTTTTTCATCCCTTCTGTTTTCTCCCATCCCCAGAAGCCCTCCTATCACCACAAAGTCTAGCTTCTATTTTTTTATATAGCTCCTAATTTATTCATACTTTGGGTTTCTCAAATAAGAGAAACCATGTAATATTTAACCTTCTGAGTCTGATTTATTTTACTTAAAATTATGGCCTCAAAGTATATGTATTTTCCTATAAATGACTAAAATTTATCCTTCTTTGGATGAGTAGTACCATATTGTGCATAAATGTCATATTTTGTTTAACCCTGCACCTGTTGATGGGCATGTAGGCTGATTCCAATATTTAGCTTTTATTAGATGTTACTATAAATATGGGTATGTATGTATCACTTAATAAACCCAGAAGAGGTATCATTGAGTCAAATGGAGTCTCTATTTTTAGTTTGCTATTTATTATTGTATTCTGAGGGCCTAGGGAAACGTCCAGCACAAGTAAACACCTAATAAATCTATACAGGGTCAGTAAGTAGGTAGTCCTAGAAAACATAAACAAAATCAAAGTACTTGCTGAAACTAAGTCATGGTAGGCAACTGAGTTCCAAGTCAAAGGATGAGGGAGAAGTAGAAGCAGGTAAGTCAGGAAGGAATTCATTTAATCACAAAGTATTCTTCACATTGAACTACTTAAGGTACAGTACAAATTTAGGGACAGTTCACAATTTTGGCGTGGTTCTGGGGTTTCAATGGAAAGATACAAAAGCTATCACAGAAAACCCTAAATTTGGTCTGAACTTCCAAATAGGAGCATTAAACTACAAACATGCTTTTGTCTCTGGATTTCTAAATACTCTGTTCTTAAATATTGCTTGTTTGTACTTGCACTTTTTTAAGATGCATAAAATATATATGTTTAAGAAATACAATTTTTAAAAAATGAAACAGCTTAAGAAAATAGTGCTTTTTATCTTTGAATCCCCACATGTTCCTCATCCATTGTCACCAAAGGTTATCTCTCTCCTGAGTTTTATATTTATACTCCCTTACCTTACTTTCTGCACATTTTTTCACAAAGAATGTATACCTATATAATATACAATTCAGTTCTGTCTGCTTCTGACCTTCATACAAATGGAATTAGATATTATATTTTTTATTGCTTCACAGACTTTTGGCTAAGATCAAGTATAGATGTTATTTTTTTCTTAAAAGCCTAATTTCATGCAAATGAAAACAAAGCTGAGATTCCCCTCATCCCAGAAAAAAATGGCTGCTATCATGAATTAACCATAAACAAATGCTTGCTGGGATGTGGGGAAAGATAAACTCTGCTCCACTGCTGGTGGGAGTGTAGACGGGTGCAACCACTATGGAAAGCAGTATGGAGACACCTCAAAGAACTAGGGTTGAAGGTTCAATTTGACCCAGCTATTCCCCTACTGGGTATCTTCCCTAAAGAATTAAAAGAATCACACCACAGTGCTATATGTGCACCCATGTTCATTGCAGCACAATTTGTAATAGCTAAAATTTGGAAGCATCCCAAATGCCCATCAATGGAAGCCTGGATAAAGAAAAAAAAATTTTTAAATAAAATGGAGTATTACTCAGCCATAAAAATTAGAAATTAGACACATTTACAGCAGTATGATGCACACTGAGACAATACACTTTAAGTGATACAAACAGGATACACATGCATGAATACCGAATAGTTTCTATAGTGTGAGAAAATGAAACTGTAAATAAGGACTAGTGAAACAGGAAGAAAAGGGACAAAGAAGAAAGGGAAATGGGAGGGGCAGGGGAAAGGAAAGAAGGGAATAGAATTAATATGAGAAAATGAAAAATAATGGAAACAAAGCCTTTGTGAAGGGAGGGAGAAAGGGGTTGAAGGGAGGGTAGGGGACTGGAGAAAAAATAAGAACCAAGATCGATTATGCAAAAGTACAAATTTCCAACAATGAATGTCATTATATTGTATACATTAAATGCACCAAAAAAATTAACTTAAAAGCCTGATTCCAAGAT
Source organism: Fukomys damarensis (assembly GCF_012274545.1). Lineage (NCBI taxonomy): Eukaryota > Metazoa > Chordata > Mammalia > Rodentia > Bathyergidae > Fukomys > Fukomys damarensis. The sequence goes on from NW_022900916.1 coordinate 34,143,460, forward strand.
TCAACCAAGCCACTATATAGTATAGCTCATTCTTTTTTTTAATCACTACATATTCTCTACTGTATGGCTGTATGGCAATTTGTACATCCATCCTGCCATTTATGGGCACTTGAATATTTCTAGATTTTTGCTACCGAAACAATGCTGCTATAAACATTCTTCTTAATAGATTTTGCCTATCAATCTGAGTTCTCCATTAAAATGTATTTTCCTAAATGATATGAGGTACAAATCCAATTTCTCTTTTTTTCTATATAATCAATACCTCACAGTCTATATTGATTAGTCTCTTGGTCCATGAAACTATAACATCAGCTTTTTCCTGTATCAATTTTCCATCTGAAGGGATCTGCTTCTACACAGGCTGCTAACAGTACCTGCAGAGCCCACACAGAGGGTAGAGAAAGAGTACAAGAAGTGGTGATTTGAGCCAGTGAGGCTCTGAACCCCAATTTTAATTTTTCAATCTATCTCAATTTTAATATTTTCCATATTAGGCTATGGAATCACATTTAGAAGAGTTCTACAACTAAAAAGCAAATTTGAAAGTATTAAGCTATGAGTTCGAAAATAATTTGTACCACTAAAATCTGTTTTATTTTGTAGACATACTGTATGCAAGCATATGTGAATTTCTTCTGAATTTTGATAAATCATTCAGATAATGTAATTCCTACTAATACTATTCCTGAAAGACCCAAATTTCACTTTTAAAATATAAAATTACTTTATTAATTGAATTGTCCCTAATTGAGATAACAAAAAATTTGTTATTTAGCATTTTATCAGTTTCTACTAATGACTTTTTTTTTCTTTTTATTGAGTTTATTGGTACAATCTAGGTCTACAATACAGTTACATTCATTACTGGGATCCTGTACCTTCACATGACAGGTCTTGGTTCTCATTTTACTAGTGACTTTATTCACTACATGACATGACATAAATGATTATGGTCTTCTCTACTTTTCATAAAAGCTCATTTTACAATGTTTTGCATTATATACAATATTATATTTACGAAGAATATAATTTCTGCAGTTCTAAAATCCAAGAAAATGAGCCAAACTGTTCTTTTTAACATTGAAAATGTAAGATGAACTAAATGACGAAAAGTGAGATATGACTTTAAAATTTCTGTTGTATCATGTTAGAAATTATTTTTTCATACATTTGATTTTTTACCAAATACCTTATAACTGAAGTATAATATATACTGATATGTACTTACATCACTTTTAAAAGTCAAATACATTATATTCCCTCTCTCCTACCTGTATGAATAAACAGAATTTCTGTGAGGTTCTAGTTACTAACTGATTCTGTATAATGACTATATGTCACATGACTAAATGATATATGACTAAAATGACATAATGACTGTCATACGTCAAGAGTAAGGTACACAAGTAATGGCTATTTTCTACCTTCAGGATCCATTTTCCCATGTATTCCAGTATCTTCCATACAGGTGAACTAGCAGTGGTTTATCCAGGAGAAAGCATACTGTATGGACTACAGGTGTTTAAAAAATAAATCCATTTTATATGAATTAAATTCATAGAAGAAGAACATTTTTAAGTAAACTAAATTTCTACATCACATAGATTGAGACTAGTAGATACTACACAGAATAACAGATTTGGCATAAAAATATTTTTATTTCTTAAATGATTTGAACTAATGCAGGATACAAAGAAACTATATTTCTTAGGAACTGATAAAGAAATGATCACTTATAAAATTTTTCAGTTCATTATAAGACAAATCTTACACAAATCTCACATATAACACTATTCTTTAAGCAGCAGGAATATAAATATACAAAGAGAATCAATTTTTATACACTGTATTAGAGTCTAAAACAGAAAAGACAACTAAGAAAATTAAGTTACTTCTGAAATAATTATATGCAATTTTTCAGAAAAAATGTACTTCTTTTCATGTTCCCTATATATTGTTATATAATTATTAACAATGTCAACAAGTAAAATTTAAAAGAATCAAAAGAATTTTCTAATCAGATTTCAGGACACGAAGCTCAACAAGTATTTCTTATATTAAGGCTGTATAACGAACATGTTGTGTGAGTATAAAATTGCTAATCTAAACAGCATAGCTCACTTCAGCCAAAATGCCCCTAAAAATGTGTGAATTAGTAAAATTTTGCTTTAAATGCTCCATTATAAAACAGCTTCCTATTTAAGAGATTTCTATTATAAATCATTTTATAAAAAGAATAATCAACCTAGAGTTAATCTATCTCAAATATTATCATACCTAAAGGCAAGGTACCTCCAGACAGATTAATTACATACAGTATCATTAAGTATTCACAACTCCAGTGCTCAGCAACACATTAGAGAGGGAAACTCAGAAAATTCAGGTCAGGCCAGTAAAAGAGCCCACTTTTCCCTAATGCCAGTACTTCCATATTTATTTTATAATGCAAATCCTTTTACCAAAGCCAATTCTCAAGGGGTTAGAGTTTTACAGAATATTTTAACATTAAGGCTACTGAAATGCCACTCATCAAACTAGTGGAATAAAAATGGCACTCTAAAGATGGTATCACCAAGTACAAACAGGAGGAACATTAAGAAGCCCCAAGACAGAAAAGAAACTTTAATCAAAACGGAGTACATATTTCTACTCAAATCAGTGTCTGTTGATCTGATACTCTACATAGAAGACCCAAAAAACTGCCAAAAGACTTCTAGATTTAATTGACACTTAGAATATATAAAGAACTCAAAAAATCAGGCCCCACAAATATAAAAATACAATTTAAAAGTGGCCATCTGAAATGAACATACATTTCACAGCCAAAGAAGTAAAAGGAGCAAATAAATACAGGAAAAAATGTTCAACATCAGGGTGGTTCAAGAGATGCAGATAAAAACAATACTGAGATTCTACCTCACCCCAGAAAGAATGGCTTTTATCAAGAAACCAACCAGGGGCTGGGGATTTAGCTCAGTGGTTCTACCACCTGTCTCACAAGTGCAAGGTCCTGAGTTCAATCCCCAGTACCAAAAAGAGAAAGAAAGAAAGAAGTCAAGAAATCTACCAAGAGCAAATGTTGGGATGTGGGGAGAAAGGAACCCTTCTCCACTGTTGGTTGAGAGTGCAGACTGGTGAAACCACCGTGGAAATCATGGACATACCTCAAACAACTAGGATTAGAAGCCCCATTTGACCCAGCTATTCTTCTGCTGGGTATCTTCCCAAAAGAATTAAAAGAATCATACCATAGCAATATATGCACACCCATGTTTATAGCAGCACAGTTTGTAATAGCTAAAACGTGGAAACAGCCCAAATGCCCATCAATTGGACACTTGATAAAGAAGATATGGTTCTTCTATAAAATTGGAGCACTACTCAGCCATAAAGAATGAGTAACTAGAGTCATTCATAGGAAAATGGATGCATACTGAGGCCATACTCTTAAGTGAAATAAATAGGACACACATGTGTAAGTACCGAATAGTTTCTCTGGTGTGAGAAACTAAAAGTATAAATAAGATCCAAATTACATAACTGATAATATGAAATAGGAAAAAAGGACTAAAGGTGTAAGGGGAAGTGGGAAAGGTAGGGGAAAGGAAGTAAGGGAAAAGAAAAAATATAATAAAATGAAAAAATGGAATCAAAGTCTTAGTAAATAGGGGACAGTGGAGGGGGTGAAGGGTGGGCAGGTGTATGGGGAAAAAATGAGAACCAAGACCTGTCATGTAAAGGTTCAAGATGCCAATGATGAATGGAACTGTACTGTATACTTTAAAAGTACCAAGAAACTCAATGAAAAAAAAATCAATGTCTTTTAATAAACTCTACCTGTGTATGAATATTATCCTTATAAATGAGAGAAGACAAATCAAAGGATTCCTATTCTGTTTATTAAAGCTTCCACTAGGGCTTCTCAAATAGGTAGGCTTGTGCCTACAAAGGAAGAAATAAAGACAGAGTCTTTCTTCGTCATTTTTAGGATTGAACCTAGACCTTCATACATAATCTATCCCAATCCCTCATCATGTATTTTTTTAAGAGACAACCATTATGCTAGGCACTGGTGTGCATCAATGAGTAAGACTTGCATACTGAATGGAGGGAAGTGTAGAAAATAAAAATATTAACAAGTAAATAATATATGTGCATATTACAAAAAGTATTATGAAAAATCTCTTAAATATCACAAAAAAATTACAGAAGATAGGGGTGGATCCTGGAAGAGGTCATGAAACAAAAATGAGATCTGAACAGGATACACAGATGTAGAGGTTCTATGTATCTAGGCATTAAGTAATGTATGGCTGCAGTCATCTGCAAAGAGTTATAGACAAGAAAAAAATCCCAGGATAAAACAATGAGACAACAGGTGTTGAGAAGACTCAGAAGAAAATGGAAAGGAAAGTAGCTGCTGAAAGGTAAAGTGAGAGGAATCCAGAAAGGTAGAATCCACCAGGATGGAAGTCACTGGTGACTTTGAGGGGAGTCAACTCAGCGGAGTGAAGCAGAAAATGAGAGGCAAGAAAGAATATGTAACACTCCTACTTCCACAGTGGTAATTTTTTAAAGCACTATTTAAATTTAAGTCAATATCATCATTCTAATTTTTCCAAAGTTTAAACTTCTGACTTACCAGTCACAATATTACCCTGAAGTAGGCAAGACTGAAAATGGCTGTATTTTCATTAGAGAAATCTGAGGAAGAAATTGATTAGCCTAAGAGTTTATTTTGGTAATGAGCACCATTGCTTTTGATCATTTTTAACCCTCACAAGATAATGTGCTACCTCATCAGTTACCGTGTTCTCTTAAAGAAGTGCACATTAAATCTTAGAAGCTATATTGAAGCTGTTTATTAAATTTCTTTCTTCACCTACAGCACCGCAATGTAAGTAAGAAGTTCAATGACGCAACAGAGAGGCTCAAAACAACAGGAAGTCAATGATTTAATGTAGACACATATACAGGTTAGAGTTCCATATGTTATCACACTCTTTGAGGTAACACCCCCACCTCCCCAGCCCAAATGCCAATGGCAGATTATATAATGAACCATCTGTACCATAACAGTTAGAGCCAATAGAGATGGGCTGATAATATCAAAGAAATCTCATTTTTATACTATATTTTCCCTTGTGCATTGTTAGGCATAGTAATATTTTTAATTGCATGATAATTTGAAAATGTTTGCAGAAACTCTGTAAAACTTGAGTTTTATAATGTTACTTTGATGTTCTCTATGGTGGACTTTTTTTTTTTTTTTTGCAGCTCCCCTGCAACAGAAAGAAAAATTGATCCCATGAACCAAACCTCTGGGAAGCAAAGCTTGCAGGTATGTGATGTTAACAGAAAAGACAAAAAATCTTCTGTCAGTCTCATGATTTGACTGAACTATTCAATTATGCCTTTTCAAGGACAAGCTGAAATGCAGATCTCACTGTGGTCCTTGGATGAGTCAGATTAATGGAACAACTAAAAAAGGATGGCCATTTTTAGTGGAAGATAGGTGTGATTTCCTGTCTTTTTTCTTGCTGAAATGTTAAAAGCATTCATCAGACAAACTCTTGCTACTGAATGAATGCCATCAAACTTTTATAAAATCAAGTCAGCTGATTCATTTTCTCACCAACCTTGTGAGGTGTCAGCTCAATGAGGTATTTTTAATGATTATGAACAAGACGTATTTGCTGACTGCTTTCTCTCCCTCAAATCAGAAATACTCCTCTGTCTTGCTGAACATTATAAATGCAAAAGACTCACATTTAAAAGTCCCATGTTTTAATTAACAATTTAAAGGATACAAAACTTACAGTGATTCTGTACTAGCTCAGAGAACAAAATTTCTCTGTAACTTGGCAAATTTTAAAGTGTTTTTTTAAAACATATTGTAGTTTCTTCATGGGCTAGATATAGATAGATCAAGAGTGACTTTTCTACTTCATAAAGCTTATGTACAGTGTGACTGAAGAGAACAAACCATTTGCATAGCCCCTACTGCTCCTTAAACTTAAAAACACGTGGAAACCCAGCAGGCTGATAATGGCTAACAGCAGCTCCACCTCCTTTCACACTCCTCCTCCCTCTATAGTTATCTTTCTATCCTACTCAGCACTATAACTGTCCTCATTCTTTCTGTAACTGAATCAACTAATGGGGGGGTACCAGGGATAGATAGGATCTTGTGCTCCTGAGGCAGGCAGCAGCAACACTGAGCTAAATCTCCTGACACTCAAATAGTATTTTTTGAACATTTACTTATAAGGCACTGGGTAAACCACAAGAATTATAATGCTACTGAAATCCTCCTTCACTGGTGGAACTTACAGTTTTGTGTGAGTTTTGACCCACAGTTTAATATGGCAAGTATTCAGGAAGAGAACGATAAAGATATGGCAGGAATACATAACCCAAAGTGTATATGTGTTTGTGATAGGCTGGAGAGCAAAGTATCCTGTAAGGAAGACTATTAGAATAAGTGATCATTAAATTTGACTTAGAAAGATGAAGAGGATTTAGCCATAGAAAAGACAATATATGTGAAAACCCTGAAGTCGTTACTGTACTGGAAATTACATTCAAGGAGAAGGAAGGTATTACATTCATTATATGTCAGACACTTATTTGAAAACTCCTCTAACTTTCATAACCACCTCATGGGGTATTTCGAGAAAAGTGAAAAAAGAAACACAGAGGTCACATATACCTTGCCCGAAGTTATAAAGCTGTGTGGGGAGCTGGGTTTTTAAATGCAGATAATCTGGGCCTAGATCCTCCAAAGTTACACGTTATGCCATACTGTCCCTTGAGAGATAATAGACCACTGAAGGAGAGCGGAGAATTGTTCCAATGGGAACAGCACAGTATTCATTTGTGTTGTCTAACAAAAGAAGAATGTGTTATCAGTCACTTACCTGTTGATTGATAAGGACTGCATTTGAGTGACAGCCTGCATTGCTGTCCTATCGATTACATGGTCTACCTTTTAATCGTAAGGTGGCAAGGGAAAGGCTTCAGTGTGGTTCAGGATGTCAACAGAAGAGGAAATAATGTAGTGTAGGAGAGGAGGAGAACTTAGTTATATAGGAAGGAACTCTGGAATTTCTACTCAATTTTAGTGTAAACCTAAAATTGCTCTTAAAAAGATATATATTAATTTTTTAAAAAAAGTATATGATAGGAAGGGAAAAGAGAAAAGAAAAAATGGAAACAAAGCTTTTTTAAATAAGGAGGGAGACGGGTTGAAAGGAAGGGAAGAAAATGAGGAAAAACTCAAGATATATGATGTACAGGTTCAAATTCCTTATGATGAATGTGATCATTATGTATATCTAAATTGTACTGATAAAATTGATTTAAAAATTTTTAAATGATATAACAAGGATTCAAAGAAAGAAGAGAGCGAGGGAGGAGGGAAGGAGGGAGGAAAAAGGCAGGCTTTATCACCATTAAAGGAATTTAACACAATAGAAGTCAGGTCTGGAAAAATTATGGAGGCAAATTTAAACCATTCCTTAAGGCAACACTAAAGAGAAATACAAATTAGAACACTGAACATGGAAGCTACACTAACCTAGATAATTTCTTAAACCCCAAAATGACACTTCAAGTGCAATCCCAACTCCCGTAAGAAAATGTGTTCTATGTAGTAGCATCATTACTACCTTCCATACTTTGCAGCCATTCTACTCTTCTAGGAGGTAACTGCCTGCTAGAGCCTGGGTCACTCTCCTCGTGACTGACCACAGAGTGGGTTACTTCTTTACAATTCTATTTACTCTCTGTACTCCACCAAGTATGCTTTCTAGAATGCATAATAGTGCTTTAATATTAAATAAAATGTTGGTAGGCTATTTTACTTTACCTTTTAGTCTAGAACAATGATAGCAAAGCTTTGAGAGTTTTCAATTATATAAAATACCCTGCTGTGGCACATAGCTTCACTAACACTGATTTTGAACATGGTTCTAGGCTTTGTACTTCTGATTTTCATGTATGTGATCTGGAAAATTATTACTGTGGCATAAATATGAGTGACTATCACAGAATCTTTTTAAAAATCTACAAATTATAAGATTATTAATGAAGATGGAAGTGGGACAACTAGACAATAGTCTTCAAGCCTAGAAAGGCTACCTGGTATTTGCATTTTGGTATAGAACTAAGATTAGACTTTAAAATTAAACACTTAACTATATAGGCTAGGGACAGCAAAATGCTCCAAGTGTTCCCAATGCATCAAAAAGAATAAAAATGTTCATACCTGCCCTTCAAGGAGAAAGCAAGGAATCTAAAATATATTAGTTTAATCATTTCATCTCTTAACTCCTTTAGCAAATCCATGTATGCAATGCACTTAATTATTAGTACTTACTCATATTATTATTGATATGTTTGTGTTTGTATGGTTATCCTTCATGAAGAATAAAATTCATAGATGTACAAGTCTCCTACATAAAATGTTGTGATATTACATATAACCTATATCTTTAGTTTACTTACAATACTAACAACATAAGCATTATACTATAGTGCTTAGGGAATAGACACCAAAAAAAGTCCATATGACTAATAACTATATCCACAACCTGTGGGAATGGAAGGCATACACATGCATGCACACACAGGTGTACTCACACACACACACCCTGTGCAATTTTAAAATGCACTGAATATTTGTTATATAGTAAAAAACACATTGCCATTAATCCCCCTCAAAATACTCTCCTCCCTCTCCCCCCAAAATAGAATTATTCCATCATTCTTGCCACTTTCTAAAGCAGTTCTGGGAGTCCTCTTTCTTGAGTTTCTTTAGTACACTGTCATAGCTGCCTCAATATTGTGACTCATTCTAAACATTTACCATTCGTGGTCATTTTGATCTTGAGGAAGAGCCAGAAACTGCACGCAGCCAGATGTGGTGAATAAGATGGATGAGGACATACCATAATGTTTGTACCTGACAGAAGCTGCCATAGGCATTTGAATTGATATAGCATATCAAGACAGTGACAAAAACAAGTGGCAAGAACAATGATATATAAAGTGTATTTGGAACAAAGAGGGATGAATGGCACTGTCTTTTAGTGTGATAATTTTTTAAAATTTCTATTTAAATATTCAGCATTCTTTTAGCCCAGCATATATTCCTTGCTCTCATAACTGGATCTTACATCTTTATGACTTCTTTAGACTTAACTTTCATTGTCTGCAAAGCTTACAATGTTTGACACTTAGCAGGCCCTTCCAAATCTTTCTTCATTAGTTATATTTACCATGATTAAATCATTTTTATCACAAAAAATGTATTTGGTTTAATTTTTATTTTATTATTATAAGTATTTTTCTTTTGCATATTACAACCCCTTAGTAGCACAAGTATCAAGTATCCTGTGTATCAAAATTATGTTGATTAGACCACACTATTCAGACGCATCTTTATTCCCTCTAAACAATCAGAAAGGTTTTATTTGCCCGTTCCCAGATGTCACTTTTACCTGCCATATTCCTCAGAAGTTGTCAAAAACAATAACTAAAAGAAGAATAATAGTAGCCATCACAGAAAAGAGGCATTCTGCTAGACTGTGACCAGAGCTGTCACTATTTAACCAAAGCTTGGCCTTATCTTTTTTGCTTAGAATTTCCACTTGAAAAGTAGGATGTCTGTATGTCCTGTGGCCAAAGTAATAGTTTCACATGCTTGGCAGCAGATGCCAGAGAATTATAGGAGAAACAGAATACAAACTCTTTAAATGTTTGTTTCTAGAAACAATTATGTGAAGGCAGACCACAAACTCATGTTATAAACACTTCAGATCTTCCTCCAGAAAGTTCATGTGTTCAAAGAAGTCCAATCACCTACCTTGAAGTTCTCCACTCCGACTATAGAGTTCCCTTCTCTGTTCTCGCAAATAGGCACTCATACTAATAGCATGGGAAGATGATTCAAATCTGCAATGAAATACAGGGTAAACAAGTGGCTGGGTAGCAACAAGATAGGTGGTATCAGATTTGCATTCCAAAGAGTGTAAAAAATGCTCTCTCTTGGTTTGTGTTACACTCCCTGGTATTCGAAATCTTGACATTTTTGCAAAGAAAGCTATGAGAGGGTCAGAGACAGCTGCTTCCAACCCTGACTTATAAATGATATTCATGGCTAACACTCTTTCTTCTATAACAGTATTTGGATCTTTTGCTTATTCTCCATTTCAACTCCTTGGCGCAGAACTCCTGCCCTTCTAACTCCCCCAGTTCAAAGGCAGTACTGGAAATAATGCTGAATAACAACATCAAAGAAGTAAGGCATATTTGTTTTCTCCCTAAATGTCCTAAAAATGTTGTTTCCAAAGGAGGCTGCTAGTTTTTCGATCTGCCACCTACCCCTCAAAACAATACACTCAAAAATACCAGGCTACAAAGTGTTCATTCGCACCTAACTAGAAACAGTTTTTCAAAGGTTAGAAACATGGCAGACAGACTCATATAAAGGACAGTCACTGTGGCCTAAACTTAGCTCAGTGGCACTGCTCCTGCCTTGCAAGCGCAAGGTCCTGAGTTCAATCCCCAGTACCAAAAAAAAAAAAAGGTTACTAAAAACCAAAATAATGAACACAAAAAATGAAAAATAATCAGTAATAAACTTGAAGGTTAGAAGAAAAAAACTGGGTAAAATGATGAAATTGATTTTGACCCATCAAATGATGAGATTTCAAACCTGAACTTTCACAAAGGTAGGATAACAGTGTGACAAAAGAATGATTCCTCCTGCAATTCTTGCCACTAAGGAGTAAACAACAAAATGAAGGAGCAGCAGCAACAATGGAGCAGGCCTCCAGCAACAGGGAAGTGACATAATTTTCTTAATTATGCCTCCTTTATCCATTCCTTAACAAGAAAGATGAATAACCAAAATCAAGTCTGTAAGGGAAACACTTGCTTTACTTGATCTTCTCTCTGCACGCCACCAAGAACTAAGAGGCACTACCAGCTGGATGAAAAGCAAAGTGTGCAGTATTTCAAAAGTGCCACCTGCCAGTCAAGTGCAGAAAAAAACCCACTGACCTCTAAAAAAGCATGCTGACAGCTATTGATCAGACATGGCAAGAGAAAAAAATAAACTCTTGAGCAAAGAATACAGAGATACACATTGTACAGTAAGAGAGAACTTAAATACACTTAATTAACCTTGGCTAAGGGCAATTAAAGAGGGTAATAAAGTTCTTCACAGCTGTGATAAAAACAGATTGCAGCTCTTGAAAATCTTAATCCTTTAGGACCGGCTGTATTTTTGCTACTCAGAAATTCTTTTCAATGTCTGCAACAAGTCACAGATTGATGTAATTTTCCAGTAAAAGAGACACTAGAGTTTATTCAGTCTCACCTCCTTATTTTAAAGCCAATGGCACTGAGGCCTGGTAAGACTGGAGAGCTGCTCAGGCATTCAAGGCTCATTAATAGTGAAACCAAGACTAGAAGCAGGCAAATGGCTAATAAACACTTAATTCTATGTCTGTGATAATAAATGGGTAACAAACTAGTTTTTCATTACCAACAATTACTGTTTTTATCTAATACCACAACTTTAGAAGCACTGGCTAAATGTTTGAACATGTATATATGATCTAAAGTGGAAAGGTAGAGGTTATTATGGTTTATGTCTGCATGTACCCTCAAAGCCTCATGCAATCATAGGTGGAGCTTGGGGGTTGGGGGGACTGGATTATAAGCATGTGATATTCATCAATGGATTAGCCCACTAATGAGCTTGTAGCTGAATGCAATATTGGTAGGTGAAGCCTATTTGGAAGAGATGGGTCACTGGGGCGTGGCCTGGAGGGATCTATTTCCCTTCCTTCCTCCCTTGCTCCCTGCTTCCTGAACAGTTCTCCTCTGCCAGCCCCTCTGCCTTGAAGACAGCAGACTATGGACAGAAACCTCTACAAATTGTGAAATAAACCTTTCTGCCTTTAAACCTTGGGTGTCTGGTATTGTGTCTCAACAATGAATCAGTAACTAAGACAGAGGTGAGAGTGGAGAGCATGAAAGCTAAAAACCCTGCTTTCTGCAATAAATCTGAATAGAATGTTAAGTTGGGCTGGGAGAGAGAAGAAAAGGCAGGCAGGTGGGCTGGCAGAAAAAGGGAAAGGGAGGAAAGGGAAATCAGGGCCAGCCTAATCAAGCAGCATCTGAGACAGTTTTAGTTGCCTCTAGGCATTTGGTAATTTTTTTTAAATTAATGAATTATTAATAAAAAAGATACCTGAAGTGGTCGAGTTACTTAGGGGAAAATCTGATAGTGTCACACAAAGTTAAGACAGCATAAAATCCATCAATGTTGCTCCTGAAGGTACTTACACAAATGAGTTGAAAAGTTCTGTCCACATAAAATCCTGCAACTGAATTTTTATTGCAGGCTTAATCTGTATTTGCAAAGATGTCTTTCAGCAGGTGAAACAGTTAAGTAAATTATAGTATACCTATACAAAGGAGTATTATTCAGCGATAAAAAGAATTATCTAACAAGCTGCAAAAAGAAGTGGGAGAAAACTAAACACAGCTACATGAATGAACTCAGTAACCTATTGCAAGATTCTAAATATAGGATATCCTTGAAAGGAAGAAACTAGAAACAATAAACATATTGGTGATCCCCAGGAGTTAAGAAGGAAGGGAGAGAAGACTAGATGGAGACAGAGGATATTTGGATCTGCATGATTCTGTATGGCACTGTATTAGTTGAAATGTGACATTATGCATTGTGCAACACAAACAAAGCATAATCCAGGGACTTTAGTTGACAATGTTACAGCTCAGTGGTTCCACCATCTAACTGGCAAGTGCAAGGACCCTTGTTTGATCCTGGTAGCAAAAAAAAAAAAAAAAAAAAAAAAAAA